>NC_089597.1:125878383-126118383 GCF_019320115.1 Miscanthus floridulus
CAAACCCATTGTTCTCACTGCCAGACAATTGCAATAACTTTTGCGACTGAGGGCATCTGCAACCACATTTGCTTTACCGGGGTGATAATGTACTTCCAAGTCATAATCTTTAATCAGTTCTAACCATCTTCTTTGTCGCATGTTCAACTCTGACTGAGTAAAGATATACTTTAAGCTCTTGTGGTCTGTATAAATATGGCACGTATTACCAAGCAGGTAATGCCGCCAAATCTTCAGAGCATGGACCACAGCTGCTAACTCCAGATCATGAGTCGGATAGTGTTCTTCATGTTGCTTAAGTTGCCTGGATGCATAGGCAATGACTCGGCCTTCTTGCATCAACACACATCCAATACCAATACCTGAAGCATCACAATAAACATCAAACTGGCTTCTCGATATCAGGTTGGGCTAATACTGGTGCAGTAGTCAACAGTCTCTTCAAAGTCTAGGAAAGCCTCTTCACAATCAGATGACCAGACAAACTTGACTTGGTTCTTCAACAATTCAGTTATGGACTTTGATACTTTAGAGAAATCTAGGAATAAACCGACGGTAATACCCGCCAATCCCAGAAAACTCCGAACTTGATGAACTGTGGTTGGCGGTTTCCAATCAAGCACATCCTTCACTTTGCTTGGATCAACTGCAACGCCTTCAGCTGACAAGACATGTCCAAGAAATTGTACTTCCTTAAGCCAGAAATCACACTTGCTGAACTTGGCATATAGTTGATGTTCTCTCAAGCGGGTCAGAACAATTCTGAGATGTTCCGCATGTTCTTTCTTATTCTTGGAATATACTAGAATGTCATCAATAAACACCACTACAAACTTGTCTAGCTCAGGCATGAATACTGAATTCATCAGATACATGAAATGAGCTGGAGCATTTGTCAAACCAAAAGACATTACCAAGTATTCATATAATCCATATCTTGTGGTAAATGCAGTTTTGGGAATATCTTCAGGCTTTATCTTGATTTGGTGATATCCTGACCTCAAATCTATCTTGGAGAAAACTTTGGCTCCGGCCAATTGATCAAAAAGCAAATCTATCCGAGGTAAGGGATACTTATTCTTGATGGTCACTTCATTCAACGGACGATAGTCGACACATAACCTCAGGGTCTCATCTTTCTTTTTCACAAAAATTGCCGGACATCCCCAAGGTGATGAACTAGGTTGGATAAACCCCTTCTCAATCAATTCTTGTAACTGAGTCTTCAACTCGGCCAATTCCTTAGGGTGGCATCCTATAAGCTCTTCGAGAAATCGGAGCTGTTCTAGGTTGCAACTCTATGTTAAACTGTACATCCCTATCAGGTGGTAGACCGGGTAAATCTTCAGGAAACACATCCGGAAATTCACACACTACCGGGATATCTCTAATCTCTTTGACAGCAGTTGCACAAACCTTGCCCACTGATCTTCTTAAGGTTGGAAGTTGGATGAGAAGTTGAGAATTACTATCAGGCAAACTCACCCTTAATGTCCTATTCAAAGCATCTATAACAGCCTTATGCTGATACATCCAATTCATTCCCAAGATTACATCTATATCCTGATCCTTAAGGATAATCATGGTAGTGGGAAAAATATGCCCACCCAGGTTTACGGGTACCTGGTATACCATTTCCTTAGTACACAGACGTCCCCCGGGCGACTGTATAAAGAAATTTTCCTTTGTTGCCCCAATTGAAATTTCATGCTTTACCACAAATGTTCTATTGATGAATGAATGAGATGCACCCGAATCAAAAAGTATAACTGCAGGGTGATTGGCAACAGGAAACATACCCATCATCACTGGCTCCCCTTCTGAATTTCTCCAGCTTGAATATAGAACACCCATCCTGTCTTCCTCTCATCTTTGCCCTTCTGAGCATTCTGATTGGGGTTCTTGTTTGGTGCCTGACCCTGTTGTTGATTGGCAGGGGCCTTCTAATAATTTTGATTAGCCTGCCTAGGATATGGACATTCCCTAGAGAAATGACTAGGTCCTTCCACAATTGTAACATGGATAATTGTGACCCTAGGACATTGGAGCACTTGCCACCAGGAGCATTGGTCTACTATGGATTCGGTTGAGGTTATAGCAGGACTGGACATTTGACTGTTGCCTGGCTTGGAACTGTGGCGGACGATAAGGACGATTATGATTTACTAGATGATAAATCACCCTCTGCCTCTTCTGATTTCCCCCAAAAGATCCAGACTGGCATACTCTTTTTCTTTTGAGCTCCTTATGCTGCCGATACTTTGCCTCTGAAGCAATTGCAATATTTACAGCCTCATGATAAGTAACATTAGTACAAGTTGTCATCATTGTCTGCAGCTTGGTATTCAGGCCTCTCATAAACCACCTCTTCTTCTTAGCATCAGTATTGACATGTTCAGGTGCATATTGTGACAGGTGATTGAATCTTCCCACATACTGCATCACGGTTTGATCCCCTTGCTTCAAAGCAAGGAATTCATCCAGCTTCATAGCCATCACTCCTTCAGGAATATAGTGGGCTCTGAAGGCAGTACGGAACTTAGCCTAAGTTATTGGAATGCCAGCTGGTTGCATAGCCACTAAGTTTGCCCACCAAGCACTTGCTGCTCCTCGAAGTTGCTGGGCGGCAAACGCAGGTTTCTGATACTCCGTGCATGGAATAAGATCAAATTTCTGCTCCATGGTTCGAAGCCAATCGTCAGCCTCCAATGGTTCATCTGCCTTGGTGAACACCGGTGGTCTTGTGTCTGTAAAATCAACATATGTAGCCTCCTATCTGTTATGGTGGCGACCACGGTTTCCTTGCATCTGATTCTGATTACTCTGAGCTATCTCATGAAGCAAACGAGAATTTTCGGCCGTCACATTGACAAGTGCGGTTATAGCATCAGCCAGATTTGTTGGAACTGGTGGTGGATCTAGAATACCGTCCTCATCTTGTGAAGTTCCCAGGAATATACGAACCCCGCGTACGACGCATCTGCTCATAACAAACCAAACTTTATTCACAAGTCTTTATTGAATTGCACAAAAGCTTACTCCAGACACATTACATAGAGTTTACTAATATAAACACAAACCCGCAAGTACCAAACAAGACTACATAACTTAACTAGAACTAACTATTATACAACTCTACTCCTTTCCTCGATTACTTCAAACTTCAGGCTCGGTATCCATTCCGGAAATATTACCGCCTTCATTATCACTTTCATCGATCATTACTAATTCTTCAGGATCTTTTCTTCTTCTTCTGATTCATCATCATTGGCAAGGATGACACCGAGGTCCATGGCATCAGCTTGGGGTTCATGATTTGGATCTAGAAGATTGCTTAGCCTATGAACTTCCTCATGCAGATAAGTATTATGTTCTTCTAAATCTTCTACATAGAATTGTAGCTCATGAGTTCTAGCTCTAGCTACATTTTCTCTATGCCAGGCTTCATTCCTCCCATCCACCATATGAACTAACATACTCTCACAGTTCCTATGTGCGGTGGTGAGACGCCTCAATTGATTCTATAGTTCTCCTACCTGGATAGCATCCATAGCCCTATCTCTAGTAGCTTGTGCTAACTCTGCAGAAATCCTCTATATCTCTGCCTAGGGATCAGGCCTAGAGCTGCTACTGCTAGCACCATCATTCCTAGGGGACAAGTTGGTGACGAGGAACTCCTTTGGGTCCAGTGGACTTATGGGGCGTCATCTTGGTACGAGCCATACTGTAGGAAGCCAATTTATTCCAAGTAAGACCATTTGATCAAAGTCTAAAGAGCAGCTAGGATGGATTACATTACTCAAACCAGACTCACTACTCAACTCCAGACTCAGAGGTGAAGGAAGTAATGAGTGAATTAATCATGATGCATGAATCGTTCTTACGAACAAAATCATCAAAGCTTATAATGCACATAAACAACATTTGTTTTTATATAGGGCATAGTAAGATTACTACTCCACCACACAAAACCTTTTTAATCAAATAAGGAATGGTGAGAAAGAAATAAGATAAGTCAGAAGCAATTTGGACCAAATTAACAAGTTAAGTTTAGTCATCCCAAATTATTTTGAAGTTTTTGTAAACAATACGACAAAGACTTTGTAACGATCGCTCTGATACCATTCTGTGGCAGAACCTCCTAAATTATAGGGACCCACATGCACCTGTCACTGTCCAACGACCTCTGACAACTATGCATATGTTCTTGGTAACTTAAGAAGTACTGTCGGGTGTCCTCAGGGAACCCCGAATCATCCTACGATTTCTGAGCAGGATCACATTACAGAGTCATTGCAGTATTACAACAATTTATTCAAATAGATACACGAGAGTAAAATAGCGAAAGTCTTACAATAACTTAGTTTATAAAACAGTAGTTTCAAACCTCACAACTAAGTTCGATGAATTATTACAAACAAAGTAGTGGAGTGGCATTATACATAATACAAAACACACAATAAAACTGCCCTGCCCAAGGGCCACACATTTACTTCTCATCGTCAGATCGAACAATAGTCATGCAGCACGATCCAAAACAGATCTGCTCATGAGGCTCACCTGCAACAAGGGTCAACGAACCCTGAGTACAAAAGTACTCAACAAGACTTAACCGAAATAAGAACTGATAAACTCAGGAATGCAGGCTCAGGGATTCAAGGTATGGCTTTAGCAATAATCAAAGTTCTTTTGCGTAAAAGCTCTTTAACAAAATTCTTTATATCGACATTTAAAACTTCATAAAATCATATACAAAGATGACATGATCCGTATTGAGATCATGAAACTTCATATCCAACACCTTCTCAATTTCAGTTATTAATACTACGATGATGAACAGAGAAGTGAGTCTCCATAACCGAGGAGCAACGACGATTCGAACCGATTATAAACCCAGCTGGGAATTCCAGACCACACGACATATGCAGGTCCCCGACCTACATATACCAACCTACTCTCGGATCCTCTAAAACAAGAATGGGTCCGCGCCACCCGAGAATACTAGTACTCCACCAATCCAGCCCATTGCCACATGGGTACACGCTATTCCTGCCATCTCTCCACTCCCTAGTGCGCGAGTAGCCATTCTCGTAATAGAATCGCCTAAGTTAAGGCTTACCAGAGTATGTGGTTAGTACTACAAAGTCTCACCGCACATAGTTCAACAACGGTACGGACCTTAACCGACACAGACGAAAGAACCCGCTCACAAGACCTCCATGTCTTGTGGCTCACACACACCGAGTCCGCCCGGTCTAGATTTATTACTTCCCATGCTCATATCTCATGATAACATAAGTAACCAAAGATCCATTTAAAATTCTCAGGTGACAGGTAATCACCCGGCTAAGCAGGACTAAGCATAACTAGTCATTTATGAATTAAAAGTGGTAACAAGGTAGATATGGAAAAAACAATATTGGTAATGCACCAATTAGGCTTTTACTTAACTCCTAATCACTTAATGCAGTATAGAAAAGCAAAAGCAAATTAATTTGTAAAACACAAGGTATGGTTGTATGCATCCGGGGCTTGCCTTCGTTGACAGAAAAGTCCGGTTCCTGCGACATATCACAAGTATTCGATCCTACCTCAACAGACAGATTAACCTCCTCCGCAACTTGATTAACTACCACGTGTTCACCTTCGTTCACTATACGTAGTAACAATGCCATGTTTAACATGATGCGGAATACGAAACATGATGCTCGATGATGGATGCAAAATTTAACAATTCGAATACAACTTTCCTTCGTGGTACAGTTGCAAGTCAAACTAATAAACCTTTTTGCATACACCTAATCAATTGCCAAGGATCATTATCAACTAATGACCCAAGGACATCACTCAATCAAAATTCAAACAAAACCTAAATCACTAAAGGTCACTATTTGCTTTTATGAATTAATTAATTAATTAAGAATTATGAAATAAATCAACTTGTTCGAATTGACCTCAAAATTTTTGTAAATGTTCAGTACATGATAACTAAGTGGCAAAACAATTTTCATAATTTTTGGATACATTAAATAAGCCTAGAAAAATCATGGAAATCCATTTATTAATTAATTGAGCAATTTGTATCACATTCAAAAAGTACTGTAAATCAATATTTCATATTTTTCTAAAGTAATATACATCACAGAGAGGTCACACAAAAATTTTCATAATTTTTGGAGCTCTAAATAAATCTACACAAAAATAACAAAAACATCACTATTCATTCAAATCTGAAAATAGAAAATTTCATTTGAACGTTGAGTCACTGACAAACCGGACCCCACATTGTCATCATTCAACCTCAGGCTTTGACCATGGCGGCGACGGCTCTGACCAGGCGATAACTCGCCGACGACGAGGTTATCAGGCGAAGGCAAACGCACCAACGTGCTTCCCACGACTATGCGCACCTACAGACGTCCTTAGTCGCACCGATTATGGCTCTACACTAACTCAACGCCGGCCATGGCAGGACATGGTGGCACGACTGTGCTACGCCGGTGATAGGAGCCTGGTAGCGATTGAACAAAGTGCACGAGAAGTATCAGCAGCTCACCCCGAACACGTTGGAGCAAAGATCGAGACCGGAGGAGCAACGGAGAGGTGGGTCGACGTGTACAGCAACCACGGCGGCGCAAACAACGGTGATGGTGATGCTTCCGGCAACTGCAGTGGAAAAAAGGACCAATCAACAAGTGATAAAGTATCACGGGCACAAGGTGAAGCTAACGGTACGCTCAACAATGACAAAGACGCACCATGAAGCTCCAGCCACGGCGAATCGTGCTCGACGGAGAAGCTGCCGGCCATGAGGAAGAAGAGCGCGCACCGTGAGTTTCCGGTGAAGACAAGCAGAATTAGTGGGTTGGCTGGGAGCGTAAGAATGAGGCTAAGCTTTGACAAGCTGTGCAGCGACTGGAGTGCGCTAAAACGATGGTGATGGCTCACCGGAGTTATGGCCATGGCGTCGGGAAAACAGAGCAAGGGAGCGGGGGCAAACGGCAATGGCCAAGGCTACATAGCATGGCTCAAAGCACAAGGATGCCACGCAGGGGACTTCACCATGCCAGCGCAAAGCCGTGGACGTCCATGCGCGCGCCTGGAAGCGAACCGAAGGTCGCCGGCAATGTAGCTAAGGCGGTGAACACTGTTCATAGTAATTAAAGAATTGCCATTTATTTTCAAATTCAAATTACTCCTAAATTTGTATAGCAACTCAAAAATATCCAAAAATAAAAGTTGTTCAAATTCAAAGTTCTACAACTTTGCTTTTATAACCACCCCCTAATTCGGTCTACATTTTGAAATGAACTTTTGAATTCAAATAGGGACATTTAACGAATTACGCCTTTTGAATTACTTCAAATTTTCATAACAACTTTGAAAACTCCAAAAACAAACTTTGTATAACTTGACAAGCTCTACACTTTTGCTTTGGGCTCAACCCCAAAATATGCTTAGATTTTGAAATGAGTTTTCAGGGTAGGAATTTAAATACTGAAAATCAGGGTTTTCTAGAAAATTCAAATCCAAACCAAATTTTGAACTTGATTCAAACAATTCAATTCAACACTCATAACATAAATGTAAACTTGTTTTAGTGAATGCATATCAAAGTTTGCAATATGACCAATGCCTTGCAATGCATATGATGACATGTCCTGTTTTTAATATTTAAACACCCGAGGTGTTACACTTGAGTTCTTTATGTTTGATGCATTAGGTTATAAGAGTTGATTGGAACCACTTGATGCATAGAACTACCTTGTCCAGAAATATACCTTGAACCCTATGTAGGTCTAGGATCAAATGTATGCTTAGCGATGCTTAGACCGGTAGAAGTTGGGTGATTTCCTGTCACCTACGAGATATAGGTGGATACCCAAGCACGGTTGGCTATATTTGCTATCATAGAAATAACCATATGTTAATAATAAATGGAGACGAGTGGAATGTCGATAGAGAAGCAACAAGACATGGAGGTCTTGGGTGTGGATCTATCCCTATCTGTGTTGGTTAAGGACCGATTCGCTGTACGTCTCATGTCATGTTGAACGCATGCCTATCACTTAGTTGGCCAGATAACTCGTTCCGACCGCGAAGCCGAGTAGCTCAACTCAGGCCGAGGGCCGAAAAGTGAAAGTGCGCACTCTGGCGGTAGTAAGGATGTGCGGGGAGCTATTGGCGTAAGTCCAAATGTGAGATTGACCACCTGGCAGAGTGGACTCCCTAAGAGTGCGACGCTGGGCGGACCCGCGAATTTGTTCCTGAGTTGTATCAAAGGTGACCCGAGGCAACCACTAATCAGGTTGATTGGGTTTGTGTTAAGAATAATTCCCCAGCTAGGTAGGAATCGATTCGAATCGCCGTCTCTCCCGAATAGTGAGAACTTGACTGAGCAACGGCAACGTAGATACACTTAATTGAACTTGATGGTTATAATGATGATGATGATGATGTTACAACATTATACCGGCTATGGTTACTATTGCCTGTTACTAAATGATATCCCACATGTTTGGCATAGGTTAGTTGCTAATCTATAGATGAATAGCTATAATTAACTTGGTTATTGAATTGTAAAAATGTATAGCTCAACTCTTGGCTTTTATGCAAAATGTTGTCAAGCTAGCTTTACCTATAAAGCCTTGCATACTCATTGGTGTCACTTTATTTTTGGTTTATGATAGGTAAGTCTAGCTGAGTACATTCGAGTACTCAGGGTTTATCCCCATGTTGCAGGTGAAGTTCTCGGCCTGCTGAAGATGGTGGCTAATCGTCGGCGGGCTCGTGACTCTATATTTATTTCTCATCTATATGCTTTTGTCAGAGGATGCCACTTATGCTAGCAATGTATTTGGGAACTTATCTTAATACAATCATTTGAAAGCTATGTTGTTTTCACTAATCGATTTTGAAGCCCAAACTTGTATTATTATTTGTGAACTCATTTGTACTATTATTTCCGCTGCAACTCTGTGTATGTGATGTGTATTTGCTTAATCACGCGATCTTTGTTGTGATGTTGATTTACCGAGGTCCTTCGTGACACTCGGCGGACTACCGGGTTTATATGAGTGAGAGTACGTGTGTGTCAACGTGTTAGCGGGGACAGCCGTACTTGATCTTATATAAATTGGGCAGTTCTGTCACAGCTGGCATTAGAGCAAGATTAAGCATAATACTGTCATGTACGTAGTTTTAAAAACAAAGTTTTGGTTTTAAAAAGCTTATTTTAACTAAAACTTTAGCTACAGGCAAATTTGTCAAAACTAATTTGCAAAACTATGCTAGCGACATCCTCCTTTATGCCCAGTTAAAGACTATTAGGTGGTTATTTAAGTACTAACATGGAGGTTTTTACTTTCGTCGTCCATACGGCGTGCTATTGTATGAATGACATCCGCTTGGGTGGTAATGTATGGATCAATTGACTCTACGCCCAGATAAGTGTGAGTTATGAGAGCATGACCGTCCAACTGTCGGTATATGGGAGAGTTAGTTGTGGTTACTGGAATATTTACATGTTACACACATTGTATATATGAATGTACTTAATTATGGATATATCTATTAGGTAGTTATGGATACCGAAGTATATATATCTGGGGATGTATATATGGAGAGTATCTTAGTTTACTGCTTTCATTGTGTACTTATTTATCTCTTGTGGGGATGGGCTGCAATAAATTTACCTGCAGGTACGCTAACCACGAATGCGTAGATTAAATGCAGCTGACGACTAGCTATATATCGAGAGAGTACGTGTTATGCCACCGACATAGAACGTGATTGTCACCTTAGGCTGGCAATTTCGTGAGGACGAGCATGATGTCAGGGCAATTGTATACACATCTTATGCACAACAAAATATTCTTTCTTGCGAATATTTCATTAAAAATGCATCTTGTTTTCAATTTCAATATAACTAAGTGACACTGTTACGAATCACTGAAAATAAATTTGCCATAATGCTAACCAAATTCTGGCATCATGCATCAACAAGTCATCGTGTATGTTCACATTTTGAAGCTCGCAAAAGGTGGCGTCACATGGCCACCCAGAAATTATATACAACACAAACATTTGTCCACTCAAGCAGTTATATTAAATATTGTTTGTTTATGTTTGAACAACTGCCTAGTTATAATGATAGCACAGCATATCAACAACATGTCCAGCCTTGTAGCATGATCCATCAGGATGCTTAATTCTATCACTACAGGCATAACAGTGATGTATATCTTGAGCAATAATGGGTCTTTGAACTTGATCGCGACACCCACCTACAAAGTTTAATGACGAGTTATCTAAGCAATACTGCAAAGAAAAAACTAAACATGAATTAAGATCTAAATAATACATACCGAATTGGTTGTTTTCATCCAGAAAGCAAAAGCATGTAAGAACCTTAGCATTTTGACGCCTGCCAATATGATGCAACTCTGCGAATACAAGCACTTTGCCACTATTCTTCTTTGGTCCATTCTTGGCCTTGGCATAAAAATTCACATGGGCATAAAGTTCAGAGTCTTCAAAAATCGCACCACCAACTGTTGCCTCAACAAGAGCATATTTAACCTAAACAAACAAATATACAATAAAGCATTTGTGTTAATCAAGAACTCTTGCTGGTTGGTGGCTGCTATAAATTCCTGATGGCTGTCCTCCTAGACTCTTACATATTTAATTTCTGTTATGCATGCACTTTGTGTTAATATCTTAGAACTCTGTCATGTGTGAACCTCTGTGATGTTGCACTTTTATGTTGTTTGGTAATGCACTACTGCTGTTGGCACTTGGAAGTGCTGCAGTACCAGGTTGCCAGAACAAATTATGTCAGATTGTGTTTGAAGTTGAGACCAAGCACTTAGGTGTTATGCTCTTAAAGCCTGATGATGCCCTGCCTGTGATGTACTAATGTGCTGTTAGATTGTGTCGACACGATGCCTGTGACTGCATGTGTTGTGAGGTTGTGCCTGTGCTGTGAGGTTGATGTATATCTGCACAGACTGCACCCATGATGTTAATGTATATCGGCACAGACTGCACTACATGTGATGCATCGGTCCTTTTCAGGTGAAACCGAGAAACCAAATAAAAACCCAAAGACCGAACTGTCAGTCTCTCATTTTTCAGGTAGAACTTCAGTTTGTGATCCTGATCGAAATAAAAAAGAAAAAGAAAAACAGTACCAAAATTTCAGTTAAAACCAAACGCCTAGGCCTATATATTGACTTCTACTGCAGACTGAGCTGCCTATTCTTATTCTTAGTACTAGCTAGATAGGCAGTACACATGAGGATTATATCTAACACTCAAGTCAGCCTCTTGCAGGAAAGAACATGGAGAAAAAAGTAATTACCTTATTGTTTCTGTTTTTGTTGTAACGCTTAAGAGCCAGTTCAGCAAATCGATTCGTTTGCTTTGGCGAGCTTCTTTATCCACTGTTTTATTAGGAACAGGATTGTACCAACTTTTCAATACAGCAGCCATAAAATCATCTACCAATGCATCATATGCAAAATCTTCCTTTTCTGTGAAGCTGGATTCCCTGTTCAAATAATTGTTTCAGGTCATGACTAGAATGGGTGAAAAACGAAATGACCAATGTTATAACCGATCCTAATCGCCATGGCACCGATCAACCTGACTAATCGCGACTAATCGTAGTGCATAACTGATCGCCATGGCACCGCTAAGCCTGACTAATCATCATTAGTCGGATGACTTAATAACATTTGAATGAGACTATTTATCTGAGGGTAAATACAATGACAAAACAATAGGAGGGAAAACAACAACTAGATCACAATGATAAGAGTGAAACTCGTATTAGCTCCAATGCATCAAACAACCCAACATAAGTTCTAAAAGGTAGATTACCTTCCAACAACTCCTGACCTTCCAACAATTCTTGAATCATCATAGCAACCAGATGTTGAACCACGGCAATCTGAAAATCATTTTTCTAATTGTTAAAAGACGCAAATCTGTTTATATCATAATTGGAACAAATCTTCATATTATGATTTGGAACAAATCTGTACCTAAGTCTAACTGTGAAGTTATACCTGAGGTCCCACCCTGATCATCATCATGTGAACCACTCTGTATATTGCTCATCCTCACAGCGGTAGCTGCATGTATATGAAAGCACTTGAATGTAGAAACAGAGGTAAACAAGAGATAAGACCCAAAAATAAGTAGAACTCTACGTTGAACTCGTGGGGCTCCATGGAGACATTTCCATTGGCATTGGCAATGGTGGCTTCCCACTTGGCGACGATTGTTGTTGGACGCTTACGCTTCTTTTGCCATTGTCGTTTGGGCTTGAGTTCCTCTGTGTATATTGTTCATCTCCACAGAAGTAGCTGCATGTATCCAAAAGCATCTGAACTTAGAACACAGAGGCAAACAAGAGATAAAGCCCAAAAGAGAAGTCAAACTATACGTTGGACTTGATCCATCATCCCATAGAGACATTTTCATTGGCATTGGCAATGGTGACTTCCCTCTTGGTGACGGGTAGTGCTGGACACTTAAGCTTCCTTTGCCACGGCAGTGTGGGCTAGAGTTCCTCTTGCTACCGCCAAGACAGAGGTGCCCGTGGTCACAGTTCGTTGGGTAGCCCAGCTCTGGGGTCCATAGCAACAATTGATTAAAACACACTCATGCCAATTGTGAGGTTGTGAGGGAGGGGGAATTTGTGAATGAAGATCACCTTGGGTGTGCTGACCATCATCATATCTGCCTCTGCTTCCACTTCCCTCTTCATCATTATAACAGTGCCTGCCTCTCGAAACACAGGAAACATTAGAACACTGAGACCAAGACGATAAAGGTACAGTGACTCGTACATCCTATTAGAATAGCCGTACCCGCCGCTTGAAGAGCCTTTGCGACCGTCTTCCAACCGGGACCGCTTGGGAAACGGCACCGACTTCGATAGCCTGAGCGGCGAGTAGAAGCGCGGGCTGCGGATGTTCTCATCAGGGGCGCGGTGGTGCTGGTGGTCGCGGTACCTCTCCCCTTGTTTGGATCGGATAAGAGGTGACGGCACGGGCGAATTGTCAAACCCTCGCCGTGACCAGAGGGTCGACGAGAGGAGGTTCCGCGACTCATGTTGGGATCCGGCGACGGCACGACGATGGGAGATTCCACGCCGAGCGGATCGGGGTAACCGACGCCGCACGGGGTGTCGGCGGTGTGCGCCATGGTTGTTAGGTCTAGTCGTCTAGGGTTTGGTTTCCGCACCTCCTCGAGTAATCAAGTGCTGCATCTTGCCATATATGATCTGCCTGTGGATTAGTGACGATGTGAAAAAGTAAGAAGCCAACAATGTTTCTTCGTTCTAGGTTTTTTTGCAAAATTAAAAAACATAGTGCTTCTTTCTTATTTCAGTCAATATATATAAGATAATGCTCTCATATTATACCTGTCTTGTGACGCAGACAAGGCTTTCTGATAGGTTAAGAGCTTCATAACCGTGAAATAGTCCTTTATTTCCTTGGGTCTTACAAGATCAGCTTCAAAATATATGGCCATATTTTAATGCTTCTAAATCCTTCTTAATATTTGTAGAGCACTTTTGGCAAGCCACAAAATCCTGGAGCGCCATATTATTAACTGAGAGCCTAATATTGTAGGCACTAATATCTCCAGCTGGTAACGTTAGAAAGAATAATGTGCAGCGTAGACATCATTCATAAACAATGAAGACGTCGAACAAGCACTGTCTTGTGCAACAGGTTTGCCAAAATAGTGAGCCACTGCCTAACCTGCCAATAAAAATCAGAATATTTTGAATGCAATGTTTTGCATCTTATGGTCGAATTGTTTCGTTTCTCTTAAGTATATACCCATGATTAACTGTTGAGACTTCAAATGTTTATGGATCACCATATAATTCTCTGCATTTCATGACTTGCTTACGAATTTGTGACTTCGACCAAGATATGAAGTGTGTTACTCTTTTTGTTCTTCTATAGTTATTTACCAGAATACCCATGACTGAACAAAGACATATGATTGTCCAGACTTTATTGTTTGCTTCATAGATTAAATAAATCATTTAGCCATTCACACAAAACACTCATAATGCTAACACAGATAGATGTAGCGTAGCCCTCTGTATGATCTTTTTATTTTGATCTAATGTACCTCTTGAACCTTCATACATGTCTTATTTTATTTACACAGGCATTCATATAGCTAGTTTCTTCTAGATTCCTATGCTGAATTGTAAGTGAAAATTGCTCCAACTAATGTTTTGGTGTGCTGACCAGCAGTCAGTTACAGTCGACGTGCACGGTGGCGGCGGCGCCCTCCCATTCAGCTCATCTCAGATTTTTAGCTCTACTAAATACAGATCAGGGCAACATACAGATGCACCATGCAAGAAATTATTCGAAGGTCAAAGCTATTGCCCAAAGGTAAGCCAATGCCATGTCTTTAATCAATTTTACTTACAACCCTTAGCTCAAAACAAAAAAGGTCATCTATAACCCTTCTGCTGCTTTAGAAGCTCGCACCAGCTGCCGCTACATCTGTCCATTTGGTGGTCTATTGCTGATCGATTTTTGTGCTTCCTCTCATATATGCTGGTCTGTTGCTCTTTTCCTCTATGTAGGATACCCTGCCTATGGATCGAGGAAAAAAACATTCTATCAAGCATTGCCGATCCAAAGCACATGTAATTTCTTCTACATATTAAGCTATTGTATTTACTAAAATTTGTCTGGACCAATGAAAGCAATGCATTCTTTTTAGATGAAACATGCTAAGATAAATCTATAGAAAGTACTCTTTCAGCTACATTCCTCGCCCTGATTTATTCTATTTTACCATCCATTGCTCTCGGATCCTCATAGCAATATTAAGCAGGCCATGTATCATCTACCTCCCTCTGTTTGTTGCTATTTTCCAATTCCAGTTCATAGACTGTATGTGACAAATATTTACATATTGATAGTTTTAGACTGTGCTCAATTCATATTATGTAGTACTCGACCAGTAGGCCATACATAGACATGTGCAGTTCTATTCTGAAGTTCCCTATGTCACTCTAGCATAGTGTATGTCTATGAAAAAACCCAACTAGGCTCCTTTGCTCTCGTGCGCGGGGGCGCGCGCATACTACTAGTTCTCCCCTAGAATACCCATAGGGCTCCTCTAGAGAACCACCATCCACGTCACCTCTAATTTTTTCGGCCGTTAGATCTTCGATCGTGCGGCCCAGATCCTTGGAGCGGATTTTGTCGAAAGTGGCTTCTCACGCTTCTCCCACTTCTCCTTTGCATCCTCCACTTCTCTTCTAAATCTAGAGAAGCAAATATATACCCTAGCTTCCGCTTCTCTATCCAGCTTCTTACCCCCTCCTCTCTCTTCTTCGTTGTTTCTCTCGCTCTCCCCGTCTCTCCCCAACGCGGGCAGGGGCGATGGCAGCTGCCGTGGCCAAGGCTTGGTGGCTGCCCACCCTCCTCCTCCTCCTCCTCCATTCCTCCCTTCCTCGCCTACCTCTCACCTCCGTTCCTCCCTCCCTTTCCTCTCTCTCCCTCCCGAGGTGGCGACGGGGGTGAGGCGACGATGCCCCTGTGGGCGGCGATCCGATGCAGGTGTGGCCTGGCAGCCCCCTCCCTCTCCCTCATTCTCTGCGCGGGCTCCTCAGTGCCTCCTCCCATCGAGGAGTGTGTGCTTCTCTGCTCGACAAAACCCTAGCTACCTATACACATTCTTGTTACTTCTTCTCATCTGGTTTTGTTATTGTTTTCGGGATTGATTTTAGCTTTTTCCTTCTCTTCCTTAGGGTTCCCCAAGGATCCCCAAATTTGATGCCTTCCTTCTCTCAGATCCCTGCAGCAGTAGGTGTGATGAAAGGGGCTCCATTGCTTCCAACCTTGGGGACGCAGCGTGTCAAAGGGGATGCATCAGCTCCGGAGGTTCCAGGATCCATGCTCCTCCTTGTCTGCTCGTCCCTGCTAATTTCGTGCGTATTTTGTCTATTTTCATACTTATCCGTTTATTAGTCCCTTCTGATACTTGCTTGTCCATTTAGTACACCCATATTTTTATTTTATTGATGTGTATCTTACTTTTTTTTGTTCCAGGTGCATCCACACTTCATTTGGTTGTAATATATGTACCTAGGAAGCATAAGCACCCGGTTAGTTTGCCATCAACCTCTTCCTTTGGCCACCAGTTACTTATGCGTTCATGACCTGTTATATGCCGATGATTTTACTAAAATTGAAAAATTGGGGAAACCATTGCACAGTATTTGCTTAAGGCTATTTATGAGATTGCAAATTTAAACATTCTTTAAATAGTGAACGATAATGCATACAACTGCAAAGTAGGTCCATGCGAGATTGAGAAATGATGGTTGCGGCCAAATACCGAATTGATTGATATTCCACTGTCCTATACTTTAAATTTTTAAATTGTAGTCTGTAATCTATGCTTCGATCCAAAGACTATACTGCACTGATGACTATTGGTTGAAGGAGTGCAGCAGGACGATTTGGAGGCAATCCATCTATTGTTCTTCCACTTTTCTCTTACCAATCTAGATGGTTACTGCCTTACAACAGGTTTTTTTGTATTGCGTATCGTGTCACCTGCTCGGTTCGACTAGATCTTGAGACTACTAGGTATTGTGCCATATATCTGACGATATCACCATGTCAATGATATTTGTTTGATTTCTTAAGGCATTGCGGTGCTCATGATTATATGACATATATCTGAGCACATGACCATGGCAATGATATTTGTTTTGTTTATTAGTTGACTGCTGTGCTTATGATTTTGTGGCTTATATCTAAGGACATCACCATGACAGCCATATTTATTTCATTTCTTAGTGCACTACAGTGGTCATGATTTTGGTAATGTCCAATGATGCGTAAACTTTCCTCTTGCTGTTAGATTCATTTGAGGGAATAGGGTCGTGCTGGGATGAATACACAATAAATGTTTAATGTTTGATGCAGTGATCATGGGCTATAGTTCCATAATTTACACCTCTTTCTTTTTCTATATAACTGAGGCAATGCTCATGAGCTATGATGATTCTTCCTTTCATGTCTCTCTACTGTGTTCATAACTGAGGTGGTGATCATGAGGATAGTTGATTTTATTTTTCCTGTCGCTTTCTACCTGCTCAATGATAACTAGAGTCGATGGTCACTTGAATAGTTCCGAGAAGGACCCATTTGCGGAGTTTGTATTGTGAGAAGTTCAGGGTCTCCAATGCAAAGTCGTTTTTCCTTTATTCTTTTATTTTGGCTAAAATTTGAAAATACATAGTAAATTGTATAAAAATACAAAAATAGCAAATGATGACTTTTTGGAATCCTTGTAAAATTATGTATGCAGTAGATCTATAATATGGCATGTTTTAGTTTAAAGTTTTTGCTGTAAAAATCAATTTATGTAGTTAGGTTTTTAATACTAGTTGTGTCTTGTCTTTTTCATAACTGCAGTTGTTGTGCTCAAATAAATATGAAATTTTTATGGAGTGCTACTAATGTGATGGTTGTTGTCTGGTAAAAATTTCAGGAGTTTAGGCTTGATAGTTTAAGAGCTATAAAAATAACAAATGTCCTATGTTGCTTTGTTCCTATTCTGAATAGGACTGTATGTTTGTATTAATTGGCTCAGTTAAGTTTTTAATCATGACTTTATTACAATACATTAGTTGTAGTAATTTTCTTAATCTTTCCAAAAAGCTAAAGAGCATAATTTTTGGTTAAGTAGATTTTTAGTTATAGTTGCTTACATTTCTGTGGTTGTTTCTGCCCAAACCCAGATAGGGTTGCCTTGTTAGTACTGTGGGGCCTTTTAATAGTAGAATTATCTTTAGGTGTTTATAACAAAGTTGTTTAGAATTTGCTAAGCTTTATAAAAAGTCTAGAACCACATTTATTGGACATGTATAACTCTAGTTATAGCCGTTTAAAGTGACATGTCAGATTATGTCCATGTTTTAGACAGAGATACATTCATTGGATTACTTGACCTTGTTAGCTATAGAATCATCTTAAGATGATAATAAGAAAGTTGTAGGTAACTCTATAATATTTTTAAAAAGTTATGATTCGTGTTTATTGGAGATCTAGAACTCTAGTTATGCTTCTCTGAAGTTCCTATCAGTTTTCTGTACCACTGCTGTTTGGGCTGCATGTGTAGTTTTGTTTGTGCAATTATTTTCATGGTGTAAATGATGTTTTCTGTGGTTGTACTGAGTACCAAAGTTGTAGATAATTTCATAATCTTTCTTGTGTTCAAATTGCATGACCATAGGTCTGATAGTTTAGGAGTTATGAATTTGACAAATGATATGTCATGTTTGGTCTATGCTCTGTGCAGATTTGAATGATTTCATTGTTTGACCTAGTTAAGTATGAAATCATGTCTTAGTGATAATATAATAGTTATAGTTCTTTTCTTAAGATTTTCAAATTATCCTAGATCACACCTTTTGGTGTTGTAGAGCTCCAGTTATAAACTTGTGAAGTTGCATAGCAGAATCTGTTCAAGTCTGGACAGAGGTGCTCAATTGTGCTTGATTGACCTTGTTAATGGTGGAATCACCTTGTGATGATAATAAGCATGTTTTAGATAATTTAAGAAGCTTTCTATAAAGTTAAGGTTCAAGCTTGTTTGATGTCTGTAACTCTAGTTATGCCTTTTAAAACTACTACTACTTTTCTGTCCTAGTTCTATGCAGATCTAAAACATTGGCATGTTTGACCTAGTTAGCTTTGTAATAAGCTTTTGGTGATAATAACAATGTTGTAGGCAATTTTATTATCTTTCCAAAAAGTCTAGGATGACCTTCTTTAGATGTCTGGATCTCCAGTTATGGATAAAACAAGTGACTGTTATGCTGCTGTCCAGATTTCTATACATGTGCTAGGTGATTGCTTTAGCTTGCTCTTGTTTTGGCTTAACATGTTGGTTAGTAAGCCTGGGCATAATACCCGATACCCATTACCCGTACCCGAATTACCTGAACCCGGACCCGAATTACCCGAACCCGAGGTACCCGATCCCAAATTTGGATAGCGATTTTGATTACCCGAAATTAGTTTGGGTAATTCGGGTAATATCCCCCGATACCCAAACTACCCCGAACTACCCAAAGATTTGTTTTGTCTTTGTATTCATCATGTGTTGTTAGCTGAACCATTTAACTTATCACTTTATTAGAATATAATTCTCTCTATTTGAATGAGTGACTGTAATATATTATTCTCTACAAATTGCTATTGAAATTCTATACAAATTGCTGCTGAAATTATGTATAAATCGCTACTGAAATTTAGTGTAGTTTGTTGTTTTCTGTAAATTTGGGTATATCGGGTAATACCCGAACCCGAACCCGAATTATCGGGTACCCGAATTTGCGGGTAGTGTTTTTTCGGGGGGTAATATCGGGTAGCAATTTTTATTACCCGAATTTTGAATTACCCGAATTACCCGACCCGAAAAAATCGGGTAACCCGAACGCCCAGGCTTATTGGTTAGTTCTTGATCGATGCATGTGTGCAATATCTGAACTTAAATTCACTTGTGTGCCATGCCTAATATGCTTGCTATCCCTTTATAATAGGTTGTGTGATGTTTAGTTAAATAACTCTAGGGCCTATGTCTTGCATGATCTTATATTTGCCTTGAATGCTATTATGTGATGCATCCTATATTACCATTCTTCATATTCATGCACTTGCATCTTGCATCTCATCTAGGTACGCTAGATGAACCACGTGAAGGACGTAATGTTAGAGCCGAACCCGAAGATAGTGTATGGTGGACCTATCCCAAAGATGGAAGGACTGGACAAGTGCTAGGATGGGAGATACTCACCAAGCGAGTGTCGTCTAACAAACACTAACCTAGTGTTGGATCCTAGGCAAGCCCCGAAGCATTTTAAGCCTCCTATGTTTTTATAAATATCCCTTGAGTTCTTTATGTTTGATGCATTAGGTTATAAGAGTTGATTGGAACCACTTGATGCATAGAACTATCTTGTCCAGAAATATACCTTGAACCCTATGTAGGTCCAGGATCGAATGTATGCTTAGCGATGCTTAGACCGGTAGAAGTCGGGTGATTTCCTGTCACCTACGAGATATAGGTGGATACCCAAGCACGGTTGGCTATATTTGCTATCATGGAAATAACCATGTGTTAATAATAAATGGAGACCGGACGGGATGTCGATAGAGAAGCAACAAGACATGGAGGTCTTGGGTGTGGATCTATCCCCATCTGTGTTGGTTAAGGACCGATTCGTGGATACCTAAGCACGGTTGGCTATATTTGCTATCGTGGAAATAACCATGTGTTAATAATAAATGGAGACCGGGCGGGATGTCGATAGAGAAGCAACAAGACATGGAGGTCTTGGGTGTGGATCTATCCCCATCTATGTTGGTTAAGGACCGATTCGCTGTACGTTCTCATGTCATATTGAACGCATGCCTATCACTTAGTTGGCCGGATAACTCGTTCTGACCGCGAAGCCGAGTAGCTCAACTCAGGCCAGGAGCCAAAAAGTGAAAGTGCGCACTCTGGCGGTAGTAAGGATGTGCGGGGAGCTATTGGCGTAATTCCAAAGGTGAGATTGACCACCTGGCAGAGTGGACTCCCTGAGAGTGCGGCGCTGGGTGGACCCGCGAATTTGTTCCTGAGTTGTACCAAAGGTGACCCGAGGCAACCACTGATTAGGTTGATTGTATTTGTGTTAAGAATAATTCTCCAGCTGGGTAGGAATAAATTCGAATCGCCGTCTCTCCCGGATAGTGAGAACTTGACTGAGCAACGGCAACGTAGATACACTTAATTGAACTTGATGGTTATAATGATGATGATGATGTTACAATATTATACCGGCTATGGTTACTATTGCCTGTTACTAAATGATATCCCACATGTTTGGCATAGGTTAGTTACTAATCTAGAGATGAATAGCTATAATTAACTTGGTTATTGAATTGTAAAAATGTATAGCTCAACTCTTGGCTTTTATGTAAAATGTTATCAAGCTAGCTCCACCTATAAAGCCTTGCATACTCCTTGGTGTCTCTTTATTTCTGGTTTATGACGGGTAAGTATAGCTGAGTACATTCGAGTACTCAGGGTTTATCCCACCATGTTGCAGGTGAAGTTCTCGGTCTGCTGAAGATGGTGGCTAATCGCCGGTGGGCTCAGTGACTCTATATTTATTTCTCATCTATATGCTTTTGTCAGAGGATGCCACTTATGCTAGCAATGTATTTGGGAACTTATCTTAATACAATCATTTGAAAGCTATGTTGTTTTCACTAATCGGTTTTGAAACCCAAACTTGTACTATTATTTGTGAACTCATTTGTACTATTATTTTCGCTGTAACTCTGCGTATGTGATGTGTATTTGCTTAATCACGTGATCTTGGTTGTGATGTTGATTTACCGAGGTCCTTCGTGACACTCGGCGGACTACCGGGTTTATATGAGTGAAAGTACGTGTGTGTCAACGTGTTAGCGGGGACAGCCGTACTTGATCTTGTATAAATTGGGCGGTTCTGTCACAGCTGGCATCAGACCAAGATTAAGCATAATATTGTCATGTACGTAGTTTTAAAAACAAAGTTTTGGTTTTAAAAAACTTATTTTAACTAAAA
Organism: Miscanthus floridulus; assembly: GCF_019320115.1. Taxonomy (NCBI): domain Eukaryota; kingdom Viridiplantae; phylum Streptophyta; class Magnoliopsida; order Poales; family Poaceae; genus Miscanthus; species Miscanthus floridulus. The sequence goes on from NC_089597.1 coordinate 125,900,057, forward strand.
CTTTAGCTACAGGCAAATTTGTCAAAACTAATTTGCAAAACTATGTTAGCGACATCCTCCTTTACGTCCAATTAAAGACTATTAGGTGGCTATTTAAGTACTAACATGGGGGTTTTTACTTTCGTCGTCCATACGGCGTGCTATTGTATGAATATCATCCGCTTGGGTGGTAATGTATAGATCAATTGACTCTACGCCCAGGTAAGTGTGAGTTGTGGGAGCATGATCGTCCAACTGTCAGTCTAGGGGAGAGTTAGCTGTGGTTACTGGAATATTTACATGTTACACGCATTGTATATATGAAGGTACTTAATTGTGGGTATATCTGTTGGGTAGCTATAGATATCGAAGTATATATATTAAGAGATGTATATATGGAGAGTATCTTAGTTTACTGCTTTTATTGTGTACTTATTTATCTTTTGTGGAGATGGGCTGCAATGAATTTGCCTGCAGGTACGCTAACCACGAATGCGTAGATTGAATGTAGCTGACGACTAGCTATATATTGAGTAAGTACGTGTTATGCCACCGACATACAACGTGATTGCCACCTTAGGCTGGCAATTTCGTGAGGACGAATAGGACGAGCATGATGCCAGGGCAATTGTATACACATCTTATGCACAACAAAATATTCTTTCTTGCGAATATTTCATTAAAAAATGCATCTTGTTTTCAATTTCAATATAACTAAGTGACACTGTTATGAATCACTGAAAACAAATTTGCCATAATGCTAACCAAATTCTGGCATCATGCATCAACAAGTCAACGTGTATGTTCACATTTTGAAGCTCGCAAAAGGCGGCGTCACATGGCCACCCAGAAATTATATACAACACAAACATTTGTCCACTCAAGCAGTTATATTAAATATTGTTGTGTTGTGTTTATGTTTGAACAACTGCCTAGTTATAATGATAGCACAGCATATCAACAACATGTCCAGCCTTGTAGCATGATCCATCAGGATGCTTAATTCTATCACTACAGGCATAACAGTGATGTATATCTTGAGCAATAATGGGTCTTTGAACTTGATCGCGACGCCCACCTACAAAGTTTAATGACGAGTTATCTAAGCAATACTGCAAAGAAGAAACTAAACATGAATTAAGATCTAAATAATACATACCGAATTGGTTGTTTTCATCCAGAAAGCAAAAGCATGTAAGAACCTTAGCATTTTGACGCCTGCCAATATGATGCAACTCTGCGAATACAAGCACTTTGCCACTATTCTTCTTTGGTCCATTCTTGGCCTTGGCATAAAAATTCACATGGGCATAAAGTTCAGAGTCTTCAAAAATCGCACCACCAACTGTTGCCTCAACAAGAGCATATTTAACCTAAACAAACAAATATACAATAAAGCATTTGTGTTAATCAAGAACTCTTGCTGGTTGGTGGCTGCTATAAATTCCTGATGGCTGTCCTCCTAGACTCTACATATTTAATTTCTGTTATGCATGCACTTTGTGTTAATATCTTAGAACTCCGTCATGTGTGAACCTCTGTGATGTTGCACTTTTATGTTGTTTGGTAATGCACTACTGCTGTTGGCACTTGGAAGTGCTGCAGTACCAGGTTGCCAGAACAAATTATGTCAGATTGTGTTTGAAGTTGAGACCAAGCACTAAGGTGTTATGCTCTTAAAGCCTGATGATGCCCTGCCTGTGATGTACTAATGTGCTGTTAGATTGTGTCGACACGATGCCTGTGACTGCATGTGTTGTGAGGTTGTGCCTGTGCTGTGAGGTTGATGTATATCTGCACAGACTGCACCCATGATGTTAATGTATATCGGCACAGACTGCACTACATGTGATGCATCGGTCCTTTTCAGGTGAAACCGAGAAACCAAATAAAAACCCAAAGACCAAACTGTCAGTCTCTCATTTTTCAGGTAGAACTTCAGTTTGTGATCCTGATCGAAATAAAAAAGAAAAAGAAAAAGAAAAACCGTACCAAAATTTCAGTTAAAACCAAACGCCCAGGCCTATAGATTGACCTCTACTGCAGACTGAGCTGCCTATTCTTATTCTTAGTACTAGCTAGATAGGCAGTACACATGAGGATTATATCTAACACTCAAGTCAGCCTCTTGCAGGAAAGAACATGGAGAAAAAAGTAATTACCTTATTGTTTCTGTTTTTGTTGTAACGCTTAAGAGCCAGTTCAGCAAATCGATTCGTTTGCTTTTGGCGAGCTTCTTTATCCACTGTTTTATTAGGAACAGGATTGTACCAACTTTTCGATACAGCAGCCATAAAATCATCTACCAATGCATCATATGCAAAATCTTCCTTTTCTGTGAAGCTGGATTCCCTGTTCAAATAATTGTTTCAGGCCATGACTAGAATGGGTGAAAAACGAAATGACCAATGTTATAACCGATCCTAATCGCCATGGCACCGATCAACCTGACTGATCGCGACTAATCGTAGTGCATAACTGATCGCCATGGCACCGCTAAGCCTGACTAATCATCATTAGTCGGATAACTTAATAACATTTGAATGAGACTATTTATCTGAGGGTAAATACAATGACAAAACAATAGGAGGGAAAACAACAAGTAGATCACAATGATAAGAGTGAAACTCGTATTAGCTCCAATGCATCAAACAACCCAACATAAGTTCTAAAAGGTAGATTACCTTCCAACAACTCCTGACCTTCCAACAATTCTTGAATCATCATAGCAACCAGATGTTGAACCACGGCAATCTGAAAATCATTTTTGTAATTGTTAAAAAGACGCAAATCTGTTTATGTATCATAATTGGAACAAATCTTCATATTATGATTTGGAACAAATCTGTACCTAAGTCTAACTGTGAAGTTATACCTGAGGTCCCACCCTGATCATCATCATGTGAACCACTCTGTATATATTGCTCATCCTCACAGCGGTAGCTGCATGTATATGAAAGCACTTGAATGTAGAAACAGAGGTAAACAAGAGATAAGACCCAAAAAGATAAGTAGAACTCTACGTTGAACTCGTGGGGCTCCATGGAGACATTTCCATTGGCATTGGCAATGGTGGCTTCCCACTTGGCGACGATTGTTGTTGGACGCTTACGCTTCTTTTGCCATTGTCGTTTGGGCTTGAGTTCCTCTGTGTATATTGTTCATCTCCACAGAAGTAGCTGCATGTATCCAAAAGCATCTGAACTTAGAACACAGAGGCAAACAAGAGATAAAGCCCAAAAAGAGAAGTCAAACTATACGTTGGACTTGATCCATCATCCCATAGAGACATTTTCATTGGCATTGGCAATGGTGACTTCCCTCTTGGTGACGGGTAGCGCTGGACACTTAAGCTTCCTTTGCCACGGCAGTGTGGGCTAGAGTTCCTCTTGCTACCGCCAAGACAGAGGTGCCCGTGGTCACAGTTCGTTGGGTAGCCCAGCTCTGGGGACCATAGCATCAATTGATTAAAACACACTCATGCCAATTGTGAGGTTGTGAGGGAGGGGGAATTTGTGAATGAAGATCACCTTGGGTGTGCTGACCATCATCATATCTGCCTCTGCTTCCACTTCCCTCTTCATCATTATAACAGTGCCTGCCTCTCGAAACACAGGAAACATTAGAACACTGAGACCAAGACGATAAAGGTACAGTGACTCGTACATCCTATTAGAATAGCCGTACCCGCCGCTTGAAGATCCTTTGCGACCGTCTTCCAACCGGAACCGCTTGGGAAACGGCACTGACTTCGATCGCCTGAGCGGCGAGTAGAAGCGCGGGCTGCGGATGTTCTCATCAGGGGCGCGGTGGTGCTGATGGTCGCGGTACCTCTCCCCTTGTTTGGATCGGATAAGAGGTGACGGCACGGGCGAAATGTCAAACCCTCGCCGTGACCAGAGGGGTCGCCGAGAGGAGGTTCCGCGACTCATGTTGGGATCCGGCGGCGTCACGACGATGAGAGATTCCACGCCGAGCGGATCGGGGTCGCCGGCGCCGCACGGGGTGTCGGCGGTGGGCGCCATGGTGGTTAGGTCTAGTCGTCTAGGGTTTGGTTTCCGCGGGGCGATTTTAAAAAATGACTCCAAACATCGGTGGTTCCTAGATTTGACTCTGAACTCACGATCATAGACACAGATACCCACTTATCATTCATCCTAGTGTCATTTTTGTAATTTTTATTGTTTCCGCGGAAATGCGAGACCGAGGGAGAGGGGAAAGTTTTCCTGATTGTATTTGTATACCTGTTTATTATCAGTGGTACGGAAGTGCGCCATGGGTGTACAATCTCGTTTTTTTCTATAATAAAAAATCAAACGTTTTTACATTTATATATTAATATTTATATATTAATAATCATATATGTGATGGGTAATAACTATCATCAGATTGATTGATAGTGAAATATAACTTTCATAATAAATTTATTTATTGATGCAAATATCGATACTAATTTGTATATACTTAGTTAAACTTCAAAAATTTTAACTTTTTTTTTTAGAAATGAGACGTGTATTTATTTGGGATAGAAGGGGTATTAGGAATTAGTATTAAAAACAATTTCTTTGGAGGCAATTTTTTAAAATTGTCGAAAACTTTATTAATCATCTGACCCAACAATTTAATTGGTACATGGATATATTATTTTTAATGAGTAATGTTTGATTTATCTCCTCGAATTTATTGTTGAATTTAAAAGACGGCCTCAAACTCAAATACCGGATAACTTATCCTTTTTATAACTTTTATTAAAATAGGATAATATACCCCCCTTAGGCCCCATTCGCTGGTCTGAAACTTGGCTGAAACTGGCTGAAAAATACTGTTTCGGCTGAATTGTTGTGAGAGAAAAACACTGTTCCGGCTGAAAAAAGAAGCCGAGCAAGCTGAATATGGGGTAAGCCGAATATGGGTTAATCATTTCAAAGTGGATTGTTAAGTGGTTTTGCTAATGTGGTGGTGAGCCCCATGTGAAGTGGTTTCTTTCTTTCTCTCATATATATATAAAAATCATAACTTTTTCATTGAAGTCGGATTAATACAAATTTATATTAAAATTGTAGAGCTCAATATAATTACAACTTTATTATAGTTGGCAAATTTATTGTTTGAGATTTTTTAGAGGCTTAAATATTCGCTTTAGGTTATCAAATTATAATTTTCAAAACTTTAATTTTTCTATTAACATGATCTATACTAAAGTTATAGCTCTAAATACAGTCTATAACTTTGTAACTGATACTTTATCTATATGACACAATTTAGAGACCCAAACATTTGTTCTCATTTCTCACATTTTATTCAAATTTACTAGAATTTTTTAAATAACTTCGGATATTGACATAGCCTATATCAAAGTTTTTTAGCTTGAAATACAATATATAAATTTGTAGTTCATATTTTTTATATGAATCATTTAGAGACATAAATATTTGTTTTAAGTTCTCACAATTTTAAAATTCAAATTTTTAATTTTTTTGAAACAGCCTTTGGACGTTGAGGTGATCTATACCAGAGTTATAGATATCAATGTGATCTATAACTTTGTGACTGGAAACCTTTTTATTTGAGATTGTTTAGGGGGCAAACATTTGCTAGGTGGGAGTGTTGTTAGTGGCGTGGTGTATCCTGCTTGGTAACCTTTTTTCTCATGGTGGCTGATCCCTTTGTGATCAGAATCGTGGAGGTTAGAAGTAGTTTTAGGGCTAGTATAGATACAAGAGCTAATTGCTAACTAACTAAAAATTAGCTAAAATTAGTCTGGTGTATCCAAACATTAGAGCTAATAGTTGTTAGCCAAGTCTTCATCTAGTTGTTAGACAACTAGCTAGTCAACTTGATTTAATTTGAGCTAATTTTTAGCCCAACAAGTAATTAGCCCTAGCTCATCCAAACATGCCCTTATTATGTTGGTACTCCGTTGAACTTTGTAATTTCGTTGTTGAGGTAATGAAATTCGGTATTACCGTTATGAAAAAGTTCTCTGATTACGAAATTTATTTATTTTTAAAAAAATCAAATGACCTCGTATGCGGACACTTTCTATATTAAATTTGTAGTGCTTAAGGAGATATATAAAAGTTTCTAGTAGATTTTTTTTCTATTTGAGATCATCTGGGAGTTCAAATATTCAATAAAAAAGACTACTTAAAAAACAAAGACATGTGGGCTCCCACATGCCATGTCAGCCAAAACCACCATAAAAACCACTATAAACTATTTTAGGAAGATAATTTATTCGATTTAAAAGTTCAGTGTGTAAGTTGTCCGATATTCTAGGTTCGAGGATGTTGTTTAAATCCAGCGACAAGTTTTAGAGATGCAAAACAAACTTTACTCTATTTTTTAGCCATCTACTTCTTGTACAAGATACATCTTATATTTTATATGAATAAATATATTCGTGGATACTTCATAGAGTGAAAAAATAGAAAGAACTACTACTAATCAATAAAATGTATATATAACTAGCAAAAGTGTCTGTACATTGTTGCGTCGTCACCTAGCTGACCTGTGGCTTTAAAGGTTTATAGGATTAGGAAACGATTACATCCTACGAGTATGTTTTAATGTCTTAGAATCAAACTCATATCATCGCAAAAAGTGGTCTTGTGTTGGATTTGGATTGTGCTAGCTAAATATAGAAAGAAATAATGAAAAATACAATAGGAAAAGAAAACATGCTGGTGAAAAAAATCAGAAAATAAAAACAAATAGAAAATCATGGAAAACTATGCCGTTGGAAAAGAAACCAGAAAGAAAATGAAACCACCATGGAGTCACGAGAACCTTTCCGTTGGAAAAGAGAAAAAAGAAAAAAGAAAATAAAACTTACCGATGGACTTTTGTAAAAAAAAAAACTCACCGATGGAAAAATCAGAAAAAAAAACAAATTGAAAATCATGGAAAACTACCCACCCTGTTCGCTTGAGCTACTTTTTCAGCCATTCGGCTTGTTTCGCTGGTTGGTTTTTGGGTTGATTTGGGCTGGCTGATGCTGGTTTATTGTGAGAGAAAAACACTATTGGCTGGCTGAAATCAATAAGCGAACATGCTAATTGAACAGTATTTTTCTCTCATAACATTTCAGCATAAATATCAGCATAAGCCAAATTTCAACATCATTGGTACAAAAATTAGGAACCACCGTGGAGTCACACCAACTGTTCTGGAAAAAAAAAAGGAAAGTCGCTGCAGATTAGGATTAGCGGACTATACAGGTTAACAATAATCAGGAAATAGAAGTCACCGTGGATTAGGATTAGAATTAGAGGACTGCAGATTGAAAATAAATTAGGAAATAGAAAGGGAATTGGAAATTACGATGAGACTGCATCCACTTCGACCATATGTAGTAGTAGCAGTTACGGAGAGGTGTTATTAGAGGACCGTTCCAACGCGCCCACGTCTTACTGCTTATTCAGGAGCGGGCGAAACTCCTATGGAACTATTCGACATTCATAGCCTTTCGGATCTTGCAATACAGGAATAGGAAACGAAAATCATCCTGAAAGATGCTAGGAGCTTCTTCCCCACGTATATCCATCCTAAGCTGGAACTGGCTACCCCGATCGGCCGGATTCCAAATTTTCTGCCCGGCTTCGATGATTGGGACATCAAGGACGGCCACATGAGAGAGAGAGAGATTTCGAAGCCTTCGATGCGCTTGGCTGACTGAATCAATGAAATTCAATTGAAGGCTTTGTGGGTCAATCACCCGTGGCTACTGCTCTCTTCTCCCACCGCTTATTCATTCAGGCGGTGGATTCGAACCACCGAAGGATTTCGAGTCCTTTGCTCTAACCACACAAACAAGGATTTGGGTAAACACAACAAAAGAAAACCAATCGGATCCAAACGTCAACTACATAAGTACTATATTCGTGACCTCTTTGTCCTCTGCCCCTCCACTAACGACTTGCGCCGTAACACCACCGCCGTCGACCCCAAGGTCACCAAGTTTGGATACAGTACGTGTCGGGGCGACAGCGGTAATGGCTGCCCTGGGTGCATCATCGACCGCGAGAAGGCGGAGAGCACGGGGATCCCATACTGGCGCTTCTTCCACATCTGGATCATCAACCTCGTCGTTTGTCAAGCAGGCCTTGCGGCCATCTCAGGCCGATGAGATCGCCGACGGCGCCGGTGAGGAAGATGTCGAGGATGATCGAAGAAGGAAGGAAGGGAGAGAAGCCTTGTCAAGAGTGGTGGCGCTGGCGGCGGAGGCAAGCCGTCGTCCAAGCCCCGTTCATGGCGTCCAGCTCAACGTCGAGCCGTCCGAACCTTCTCCGATCAGGTCCAAATTTTGGGCTGTCGGAGAGGAGACTGATGAGTCCGAGAGTGACGAACCGGAGGAGCCGCGGACTCCCTCAACACCGGAGTTCATCAAAGCCGCCATTGATGCGGGGTTTACGACCGAACAGCTCTACAGAGCCGAACAAGCACTAGGCTCAGGTAAGAATCCATCCTCCGGTGATCTTCTTCTCGCTAAATCCATCGTTTCAATGTTGACCCAGAGGAAGCTCATGGGAGCGCCATGGTACGGGCCGCTGCCTTCTCCTCGCGTCTCTCCACTGAGAACCCTTGGGGACATCCTTGACATGGCATCATTCAGGACGTCAGGTTCCCGCGGTGGTTCGATTTCGTCCCCTAGACGGTCGAGCTCGCCGGAGGTTCTCGGTCCGGCAAGGCAAGATGACGCTTCAAAAAAATTTGAATCACCGAAGGATCCTGATCCGTTTTTTCCTCCGCTATCTCGAGCGAGGCTTCCGGTTGCGGCAACCGCGTGTCCTTCGCGTGGAGCGGCTGAGAAAGCGGATCGAGGTTCTGCCGTGGCTTTGTCGGTTTTGATCGAGCGTGCTGCATGCGTTGCGGAAGGGAAGGATCCGGAGAGTAAGGGGGTGGAGTCAAACATATCAGAAACTCCGATCCACCAGGGAACCGATCCCGGCTTCTACTCACGTACCACTGTGGCATCCTCGGACTCTACTCCGAGGGTCGTGTGCGGTCTTGAGAAAAAACGGGGAGAGGCTCGTCCTGGCATCCAGGATCGTGTGCAACTTGGGCCAGGAAAGTTCTTTAGGCCCACCAAAGGACTAAACGCCCTATTCCTCCGAACCAGTGCCCAACTCCGTCCTCGTTGCAAACCGAAGCCGCTGCCACTTACCTCTTCGCCACAGCGACGTTCCTTCGCCGAAGTTGTGCGTGAGGGCAAGACAATGGCGGCGCTAGGAGCAGGCAATGGAGGAGGGTTTGGAGAGCGAGGAGGAGGCAGAGGTGCGGGATTCAACCCCGGTTTCAACCCAGGATTTAATCCAGGGTTCGGGGGACGTGGTCGTGGACACAGTTTCCACCCGCATGGTTGAGATCGTGGTCACGGCGCATATGGAGGTGGGCATGGAGGGTATGGCGGCTGCGGCAACGGATATGGCCATCATGGAGGCATTCCAGTCATCTGTCTATGGGGCATGTTCCGAATTATGGTGGCGCCAACCCTAACCAGCAGCAGCAGGCCGGCGGGGGGCAACCTCTCCAACAGCAGCCCGGTGGTGTCTTGGGGCACCCTTCTGAGAACGCAGGGGGGGGGCTCAATACCAGAACGCGGTGGGCTCCATCCCGTTCCATGGGGGAGGGTCCCAGGCAATAGCGCATCCACCTCTTCCCAACCCAGCACAAGGGGGGGGGGTTCATTCCCTCCCTAACTCGGGCACGCAGGCGGGTGCGCAGAGGGGTTCACACAAGGCACCAGAGGGTGCTGCTCCTACCATGGGGGCAGTGCCTTCACTGGACAACGTGGCTGCAACAGCGACCACGACATCGGCTTCGGCAACTGCAGCACCACATGAGACAAAGGAGGTACAGAAAGGCATTGTCCCACTGAATGCAAATGCTTCTAAAGTAAATGTTGAGGTACCAGAGTCATCAAAAAATGTAGGGAAAAAGAAGGGTACATCGTTTTGTTATCGCTGCCACACTAAAGGTCATACCATTCATGAGTGCACTACAGTTTATGTTGCGATATATGTTATGGTGACCATGTTACTAAGTTGTGCCCAAATATAAAGAAAATGAACGTTACTGCTATCCCTTGTGGCTATGCTTGTAGAAGGTCTGGGGTTCTATTTTATACCAGTCAATGAAAATCCTAAGGTCATTGTGGAGGAAAAGTCTGCTACGGTACGTGTGTTGGAAGGTTCCATTACTGCTGAGCTGTTAGCAGTGGAACTGGAAAATCTACTACCTGGCAAGACCAAGTGGGAGATTGAGGAGAAAGGCAAGGATGCCTTCACCACTAATTTTCCTTCCTCTGACCTTTTGGACACTATGGTTTACTAGGGCCCCATGGTTACAAAAACTGTGAAAGGCAAAATTCAATTTGAAAAGAGCGTGGAGGAGGATGTTTACAAGTATGAGATTGAGAAGGTCTGGGTACAGTTTAGGGGGCTACCTAAGGAATTTAGGGAATTCCCCATTATCTGGCAATTGCCTCTATCCTAGGTGTCCCAAGAGCTGTGGATACTAAATTCATGAAGAAATTTGGAAGAGCAAGAATGAAAGTAGCGGTGCTGGATTCCAACCTCATCCCAGTCTTTGTGGATGTGGTCATTAGGGGACTATGTTTACCAGCTACACTTTGGGGTGGAGCAGGGTATGCCTGATGGTGAGCCAGAGCTAATTGATCTAGACTCTACCATGGAGGATGATGACCCTAAAGGGGAAAAACCAAATGAGGACAAAACTAATGGGAAAATGGATATTGATGGAGGTAAAGAGGGGGATCATGTGCCTAACAATGATGCTGGTAATCAGCTACCAGCCGCTGGTGCTGCTGCTGATGCTACACAGCAACAAGCAAAAGGGGCTGATCCAATGCCCTCTCAGGGAAAGCCAGTGAAAGATCCTAACAGACCAGTGATTGTCCTTTCTCAGAATGTGAATGCAAATGGGGATGGCCAGTGGAAGGCTAAATTGATGCCCCCTCAAACAGACTCCTGGGAACCTCAATAATTTGAAAGCACATAAGGGTGGGACAGTGTCTCCTTCGAGATCAAGCAAGAGGACTGCAGCAACTGCGGATCAGGATTCCGTGGACAAGGCAACAAAGCTGAAGGCTAAAAGGAACATGGATACTACACCATACAAAGGTAAAGAACCACATCCTTGCTCTTTTATATCTCGTGATGATTCTTCTTTGCTAAATTCTGCTACATCTATTGGAGTTGTTTTAGGGGATAATGAGTATGAGATATTGAATTCCTTAAATTCTTTAAGGGACTTAGAAAAGTTCAGATTAAATTCAAAATAAAAAACTAGTGGACGATAACAATATAGTGTTGGATGATGCATCAACAGCTTGTTCTAACGATGATGGTATAGACTTAGAAGCTTTAAACTTTATCTGTTCTGATATTTCAGAAGGACTAGGTGATGGGGGTTGCGACCCTAAGTGTCTACAAACCCCTGTATCACGGAAGAAGAGTCCACGTAGGCATAAGAAAAAAACCAAGAATCATTCTAGATGAAAGGCATATTCTGGAATTGCAACGGGTTTGTAGATTGTAAGAAGTATAGATTCCTGTCAGATTTAACAAAAGAGAAAAACTTGGATTTCATTGCCTTATCAGAAACTAGTAGAGCTAATTTCCCGCAATCGACCTTGAATAATATCTGTGCAGGCAGAGATTTTATTTGGCATTGCATGGCTCCACGTGGTAGGTCTGGTGGCATGATTCTAGGTATTCACTTATTAACTTTTGACATAGGAGAAATAGAGGAAGGGGAGTTTTTTATTCGTTTCAAGGTTAGACATAGAGAAGATGATTTTAAGTTCAACCTGATTTCGGTGTACGGACCAGCACAGCATGAGTATAAATCACATTTCTTATCCGAAATTGTTAGGGTATGTTCTAAAGAAGCTTTACCTATTGTTATAGGTGGCGACTTTAACATTATTCGCAGACCGGATGAGAAAAATAATGACAACTATAATGATAGATGGCCGTTCATGTTTAATGCTGTGATTGATTCCTTAAATCTCAGAGAAATAGAAATGACAGGACGAAAGTTTACTTGGGCTAACCATTTACAGAATCAAACTTTTGAGAAATTAGATAGAGTACTAGTTTGCACAGATTTAGAGGCTAAATATCCGCATACCACCGTATATGCATTAACTAGAGAAATATCTGATCACACACCTTTACTTTTATCCACTAATAACCCATCATCAGCTTATCAACCTCAATTCAAATTTGAATTAGGTTGGTTGCTGAGAGATGGTTTCTGTGAGATGGTTACGGAGGTGTGGAACAGTACACTAGTTGATGGCTCACCTATTAGAGAGATGGCAAGCGAAGATTAGACGGCTTCGCCAGTACCTCAGAGGATGGGCAATGAGTGTCAGTGGTGCGTACAAGAAGGAAAAGATTGCCATACTAAACAAGCTGGATGAATTAGACAAAAAGGCAGAAATTACCGCACTTAGTGAAGGGGAACTAGATTTAAAACATGTCCTAAATGAAAGGCTGGCCGAATTGCTTCGGGAGGAGGAAATCAAATGGTACCAAAGGGCTAAAGTCAAACACCTTTTAGAGTGTGATGCAAATACTAAATATTATCATTTACTAGCCAATGGTAGACACAGGAAAACTCGTATTTTTCAGCTTGAGGATGAAAATAATATAATAACTGGCGATGCTCAACTTAATGAGCATATCACCAGCTATTATAAGAACCTGTTTGGACCTTCACCCAACTCGCACATCATGTTGGATGAGTCACAGACTGATGACATTCCTCAAGTCTCTCAGCTGGAAAATGAGTACTTGACAGATACCTTTTCCCAAGAAGAGGTGAGGGCGGCAATTTTTCAAATGGAACATAATAAGGCTCCTGGACCAGATGGTTTCCCTCCAGAATTTTATCAGGTATTCTGGAACCATATAAAAGATGATCTGATGGCTCTGTTCACGGATTTCCATCAAGGAAACCTACCTTTGAATCGCCTTAATTTTGGAACTATAATCCTCTTACCTAAAAAGAAGGATGCGAAAGTGATTCGGCAATACAGGCCAATTTGTTTGCTGAATGTATCTTTCAAAATCTTCACTAAAGTCGCAACCAATAGATTGTCTACCATTGCCCAGAAGATAATTAGACCAACACAGACGGCTTTTTTGCCAGGGAGAAACATCATGGAGGGAGCAGTAATACTCCATGAAACGATACACGAACTTCATTCCAAAAGGAAGGATGGGGTCATTTTTAAAATTGATTTTGAAAAAGCATATGATAAGGTAAATTGGAGTTTCTTACAACAAACGTTGAGAATGAAAGGGTTCTCACACCAATGGTGTGAATGGGTGCAAAAATTCACACAAGGGGGTAATGTTAATATTAAGGTGAATGATCAGTTAGGGTCCTACTTCCAAACTAGAAAAGGCTTAAGGCAAGGTGACCCCTTGTCGCCCATACTATTTAATATAGTGGTCGATATGCTCGCCATAATGATTGCCAGAGCAAAGGAAGCAGCGCAGGTCGAAGGGGTTATTCCTAATCTAATACAGGATGGATTGTCTATCCTCCAATACGCGGATGACACAGTAATCTTTATGAGCCACGATGTCGAAAAGGCGGTAAATATGAAGCTTTTGCTTACCACCTTTGAACAAATATCGGGGCTTAAGATTAACTTCCACAAAAGTGAAATCTTTTGTTTTGGCAAAGCAAAAGATCATGAAGAGTTTTATTCGCAGCTGTTTGGATGTGTTATTGGAAAATACCCCTTTCGCTACCTTGGTCTTCCCATGAATACAAGGAAGCTAAACAACAAAGATTGGAAGGTAATTGAGGAGAGAATTGAAAAGAGACTTAGTGGATGGAAAGGAAAAATGCTTTCGGTGGGGGGCCGAATGGTTTTGATAAACTCGGTGCTGTCTAGCTTACCGATGTTCATGATGTCTTTTTTCGAACTGCCGAAAGGCGTGTTAGAAAAAATAGACTGCTTTAGATCACGTTTTTACTGGCAAAATGACCAGCACAAAAGGAAATATAGATTGGCCAAATGGGAGATATTATGTCAGCCCAAAGACCAGGGTGGTTTAGGCATACAAAACTTGGATATACAAAACAAATGTTTATTAAGTAAATGGCTCTTCAAACTTTTAAATGAAGATGGTATGTGGCAGGAACTATTAAGGAACAAATACATAAAAGATAAGACTCTAGGGAGTTGTGTTAAGAAACCAACAGATTCTCATTTTTGGAAAAGTTTAATGAATGTCAAGGATGTCTTTATGGACTTTGGATCGTTCAAAGTGTTAGATGGGTCTCAAACTAGGTTCTGGATAGATACTTGGTTGGGAAATAAACCTCTCAAAGACAAATTCCCCTCGTTGTTTAATATAGTAAGAAGAAAACAAGACTCTGTGACACAGGTTCTTAGTACAATCCCACTAAATATTTTCTTTCGACGAAATTTAGTGGGGGCGAACTTAATGGCTTGGCATAGAATTGTTGCTTCTTTACAAGATATTAACCTACTTGAGCAAAGGGATGTGTTTGTTTGGAGTCTAAATGCATCTGGGAACTTTACAGTCAAGTCCATGTATGCTGCGTTAATTAACAATGGGGTTAGAGTGTCACAAGATTTATGGCAAATTAAAGTACCTACAAAAATAAAAATATTTTTGTGGTACCTAAAAAAAGGTGTAATTTTAACTAAGGACAACTTAGTTAGGCGTAACTGGAATGGGGACAGGCAGTGCTGCTTCTGTCACTATCCGGAGACCATACAACATCTTTTTTTAGACTGTGCTTATGCCAAATACTTATGACGTGCTATACATATACTTTTTGGTATTGCGCCCCCACGAGATATAAATGACCTTTTTATTAGATGGTCAAAGATAGCGAACCAAAAGTATAATTCATTGTTATTAACAGCAGCTTCCGCACTTTGCTGGGCCATTTGGTTAACAAGGAACGAGGTGGTTTTTGACAAATGCAAACCAAAATCTTTTTTGCAGGTACTCTTCAGGGGAACGCACTGGCTTCGACAGTGGGCAAGATTGCAGCGGCATGATGATCAGCGGGATCAGATGATCCTAGTTGGACATCACCTAGAATCGTCAGCTCTGCAGTTTTTTAGTTCAAATGGATGGTTATCTGCAAGACGTCTTGGTTATGTTTAGTCTAAACTTTATTTTGTTTCGGTTACCAGTGTGGCTGGCGGCAAAGGTGTTGTTTTTGAAGTCTGTGTGTGTACCTTTGGGCGAGACGTTGTAATAATTGGCCTGATTCTATCAGTTGATAGATGAAGCCGGGTATAAACTATCCATTATCTAAAAAAAAGTACTATATTCGTTGTTATGAAACATCAACCAATGTAGGCATACGCATACCATGCATCACATCACATAAACCCAATAAAATTGCATCTAACATAGTCAATCTTACGGGCCTGTTTGATTCACGGGAAAAGCAAAGGAAAAATAAAGGAATCAAGTTCCTATGGGTTTTTTCACTGTAGACGTGTTTGGAACAAAGAAATGAACGGTTATGTTTCCTTTGGAACGGCGAGCGATCCTCTACTTTTTGGAGGAAAATAACATCCACGCTGAGCCGATGGAATTTTTCCTGCGGCACTTGCGTGCGGCTCACGGGCTAATCAAGCTCATGATGACGGGTGCTGCAATTTACAGTAGCCATTGATTAGACAAGCTCGCTGTGAAGATGCATGCATCTCTATTTTTTATTATCTACATGTATTGATTAGACAAAAGTAAGTGGTTGCATCATACGTCCATGTAGCACATTTTTAGGATACTACACCTGCTAATAAGTAGTTAGCTCGTATTTACTCTAAACAACTATACTTACTGCAAACCAATAGATTCTTATGTTATTAGTATTCCTGTGTTCCAAACAACAATTCCTATAAAAATCCTATATTTTTCAATCCTCTGTTTTACACCTCTATTCCTTTTCTATTCCTGTGTTTTCTCCGATTCCTACGTTTTACATTCCTCTGTTCCAAACAGGCCCTACATATCCTGCAACGTGTGCCATTCCAATACTTAATAAAATTAAAGAATCATTATTTTCCAATTTCAATGTAGAAGTAACATTAGACGTGGCTCATGAATTGATCCATGCAGTACATGGCCAGATACAACTCCTGTGACCAAAGAAACACACAAGAAATTAGCATTATTACATTATATATACAGGCAGTTGTGAGCACTTGACAAACAATAAAATACTTGCAGAGATATGTATATATAGGTTTAAAACTGCACAGATGTCTCACATTTACTTTTTGTTGTTTACTACGATCCTACAGACAAATTATGACACGTTCAAAACAGTTTATCAAAGTGGCTTGAGCAGAAAACCAAGCAATTCACTGCTGACTAGGCGTGTACCCTCAGTTGAATAAACAACACTGACTTTAAGAATGTTATTACTCCGTACTTGTCATGCAGCTAGCTGTTTATACTGATGGCATTATAATATTACAACCCATTTAGTACTCATCACTAATCAAGCCTCAGTGTTCTTTCCCCTTCTCTCACTTAACATGTCAAACCAAAAAACTTCTGAAAAATAATTTTGTTTTCCCGTGTGACCACAAAACTTTGATGGATTAGTTTGTACTCAACGTTGCTTCCCAACATGTAGCCCAACACCAACTGTATCATAAATCACTTACCAAGAATTATACACAAACTGTATCATAATGCACTATTCTTGTCTAATCACTTACCAACACCAACTGTATCATAATGCACTATTCTTGTCAATGTCAAAACAGAATTCATACTTATTTTCAGTAATACAGATCTCAGAATAGTGCATTAGCAAGAATAGAACATTTGAGTGGATACAAATTAGGCAATGCCTGTTTCCAGGAAGTAATAATAATGAATAGCAGTTCTATGAGTAAAAAAGGATTGCCTCTATTTTTTCCTGGTATCTTATATATATATATATATATATATATATATATATATATATATATATATACTCCCTCTGTCTCAAAATACAAGTCGTTCTCACTTCCCAAGAAGTCAACTTTTTTTTAACTTTGACCAATTATATATAAAAGAATATTAATAATTATAATACAAAATTAGTATCATTAGGTAGATCGTTGAATATACTTTCATAATAAACTTATTTTGAGATATAAATGTTGCACGTATTTTCTACAAATCTAATCAAAGTTGAGAAAGTTTGACCCGCACGCATTCCATAACGTCCTTCTTTTTGGGACGGATGGAGTATTTCAAACGAAGAAGTATGCCAATGCTATGATCAAGCCTTCCGTCAGAAGGCTTCAGCTTGAGTGCTTAAGCAAGCAAGCGTACTAAATCAGGAAGTAATTATCTCATGGTTTTAAAAATAACTTTCAAAGACAAACTTTCCCTATCATGATTTTACCAGTCCAGGTTAGTAACAGGATAATTGAACTTATTCTAGGAAAAGCAACTAGCCACTGCTATTATCTGCCTTTAGAAACATCTAAATTTACTGCATTTGTAATTGTAACTTTTGCTTTTACGAAATTGTACTACCAAACCCATTACCCTTTCCTCAAGGTTAATTTATTACCTAACATTACCATTCCGTCTTGACAGATTTTGGGAAACAATGTGAGTACAATTTATATACATTACCATTCCGCCTTGACAGATTTTGGGAAACAAGGTGAGTATAATTTATACTTTTTAAGCAACCTTATCTTGTAAGTTAATCAAAATATTGACACCGGAATATGGAAATATAGTATATGTATGTATCGCACTGTACACTTAATGCTTTGCGAAACAGGACATGAAGATAATATGATTAAATTTGCTTCTACATATGCATTCTAAGAATATGATTAAATTTAGTTCCTAATTTAGTCAAATTGTACACACTATATGCTACCAACTTTAGATTAATCAGATTAGTTTGACAAATTAAATTTGGAATTCATGTTCAAGCTGTATGCAAGTGTCCCAGTTTCGCATCCACATAGGGACTTGATGTGGAAACATGCCTGATTTCCACTCTCTGCAGTTCTGGTGCTTATCACATTAATAAGAATGAATATAGTGTACATTCATATCTATTTTCCATGCACCAATAAGGTGCGGAAATGATGCACTGTTCCTGCTATGCTGATGTTGCTACTCATACCAGCGCCATAGCTTTAGGTTTCATTGTAATGATGATAGGTTCTCCTGTGTTCTTGTATGGTAGAATATTTGCCATGTACTTATATTAGAGATATTTTGTGCTTTAATACTATTCTATTATGTGCAGTCACATTACACTATATATTTTCCCATTTAGCAAATGGTAGCATTAAAATCATCACTGTTTTGAATTAGGATAAATCGATAAATAACATCGACCTCTCATGATTTGAATGCTAAGTTAATGCCAAATTGAGATATCTTATCTAATCAAACCTGCTACTGAAAGTATAGGTGTATGATATACCTTTTTTAATTAAAAATAAAAAAACATATTGAGTCTAGCAATTTAGCTTCAGATGCTGAATAATGTTTTTGACTCTGAGCCTACAAGGTTGTGTAGTAGTAATTTGATTTCACAAATGCACAGCATGGCAGTAACCTATCTAGATTTTGCTAATTAAAGGTTTATTTATGTCCTTCGAACGTAATCAAGTACCTCCTGGAGTGGATTTTATATTTCATATATACTCCAGCTTCATGGGAAAGAGACCACCTCTAACTGAAAGGTGTGTATTTGTAGTGCTATGGTAGCCTCCCTATTATTATATTACACAAGGCTCTAAAATTGCCACATAGGTTATGCAGGGCGACACTTTTACTCTTTTTTTCACTCAGTCATGCCAAGAAATGGAAGGGCGGGCCTGGTGCAAGCGGTAGAGTCTTACCGCCTGTGACCAGAAGGTCCCGGGTTCGAGTCGCAGTCTCCTCGCATTGCACAAGCGAGGGTAAGGCTTGCTACTGATGTAACAGAACCGACCAAATCATAAGAACGTAAGTACAAAAACAATCACCGAAGCGATCAAATTCCTGTACTTAAGCTCCCATAATCCCGGTAGTCCGGAAATCACGAAGGATTTCAACCAACTCTCGACATACAAATCAAGATCGTAGTGATTCAACACAACACATCATTCGTTACAACATTTCACAAGTAGCATTCGAATTACATCCATCAGAGTTCAAATAACATATTACAAACCAAGTTTGAGTTTGCGGAAGCAACATAGTTTAGTACAAAACATCATAGTTTTCAAATACATTGCCAAGTCTGAGTCATGTCCCATAAAAGCATTATCAGGTATGAGAACTAGCAGAGACCGCGCCCAACGGTCTAGTCTTCATCCCCAGCTGGGAGAAGGCAGTACTTGCAGCAACCAAAGTAGAACTGGTCATCTACAACAGGTGGGAGATAAACCCTGAGTACGAGAAGGTACTCAGCTAGACTTACCCGTCAAACCAGAAATAAAAGACACCAAGGGTCATGCAAGGCTTATGAGGTGGGCTAGCTTGACACAGTTGCATAAAAGAGCTTATGATTATAGTAACCAATTTAAACTTAGCATCAAGCTTATCATCATTTACCTGTCCACTAGATTAGCACATATACTAGAGCATTCACTTATTAGGAGCAAACAATATTAACCATAGCAGGTATAATAAGGCTGTCGTCATCATATCATCATTTCCAAACCATTATGTTATTTAGTGTATCTACTTTGGAGATAAGCCCGTCAAGTTCTCACTAACCGGGAGAGACGGCGACTCGAATCGAATTACAACTTAGCTGAGGGGATATTCCTAACTCTCACCCTGGCATACTTAGCAAGGGTAGCCGTGGGTCACCTTTGAGACATCTCAATAACCAAATTCACGGGTTCGATCAGCGCCAGCACTCTCAGGGATTACCCTTCTGCCAGGACGATCAGGACTTTTAAATCACCTGTCCTTAGACTCACGCCTACGGCTCCCTTCTGAGGCGTACTTTATACTTATCGACTCCCGGCCTGAGGTGAGCTACTCGGCTTCGTGGTCGGTCTCCAGACCCGGCCAACTAAGAGAGAGGCATGCATTCAATATGAACAGGAAAGGCTCCAAGATTCAGTCCTTAATCGACACAGACGGAGTCACTGCAAACCGGCAAGCCTCCGCCCGGTCTCCATTTCAAATTAAGACTGGTTCTTTTCCACGATAGCAAATATAGCCAACCGTGCCATATGTATCTGATAGGAAATCACCTAACTTCTACCGTGTTTAAGCAGGGCTAAGCACTACACGACCCTGAGCTACATAGGATTCCGGGTAATTATATCTGGACAAGGATTGGATAACCAATGCAGCAAGTGTTTGCATCCAACACCTAAACTTAATGCAACAATATATGTAACAATAATACTGTAACTGCATCTCGGAAATTAGGAGGCTTAATATGCTCCAGGGCTTGCCTTTCATAAAGTTGCAAGGACGGTGATCTAGGCACTCAACGATGACCTCGTCTGGCACTTCTCCTGAAGGCTGCACCTCCTGAACCTCTGGTGTCGGTTGCTGCTGCTCGCTGGGTTCCTCAAATTCCAGCAGTGTTACTCCCTCCGTTACACCTATTGTATGCCGATGCACGAGATAAATATCATGGATGCATAAGGAATGATATGATGCTCATGATGAATGAATCACAGTAAGTGTTTACGAAAGCATCACTGGACACCCGTTTACCGAGTAAAATAGCTCTATTCAAATCACTTTAAGCATGTATCTAACTTAACTTAAAGAACAAGATCAACTTACCTAACTTGCATAATCTAAGATAAAGATGCTCATCTTCAGTTAAAGGCCTAACACCTAGGAACATTACCACAAACTTAGAAATTGTAAAGGCATACATAAATTAACATTTAAAGTTTTATATGCACACAAGTAGTCCCTTAATTCAATCACAACCAAAGTTCTACAATTCCAAATGACTTGCATGAGAACATTCTGGAAAGCTTATGAAATTCTCTACAAATTAATTATAAACAGCAAAACATGATTCTTACGTTAACCAAATCAATTTCCAGTAAACCTAGAATATGTCCAGAAATGACAGGGTTACTAACTTAATTATTTAATGATGATGCAAAAGCATAATTTGACCAACCCAAGTTTACCAACTTGTTGCACATACCAGAGGAACACTAGAAGTATAGTGCCAACTTCTAAATAAATTATTTAATATCATTTTCAAATTTATTTAGTTAATTAGGTGATTAAAGCAATATATAGTAAAATTATTCATAAAAATCTACAAAAATTACAGTAGCTATCTCATACTTCACATAGACTACCATAAAAATTTCAAAGTCATTGAGCAAGCAGAACTTGTTGTACCCAAAATAACAGGTGGCATGTCTATTTTTAGCATAATTAGGAAACCCTATTGAAAAGTGTCCAGTAACAGATTTTTTATTTCTCCTAGCATCATTCTAGCATATGAATAGCACTCACCAAATTTTACCTTTACTGGATCTATAGAAAAATTATGAAAATTCACACAAGATCCATCCATGCAAACAAGATAATTTTCTATCTCCTACAAACAGTGTCCAAAATTTATGAAAATTTAACTACAAGCTATTCATGATATGAGCAGTACACCATAAAAATTTCATGCCATTTGGAGCTACCTAGAAAAAGATATAATTACCCCTATTTCTTACATGATTAAAAGAGATAAATAGAAACTCCCATTTTCATAACAGAACATGGCATAGATTATATTTTTAATAGAAACTAGACATTATCATGAACTCAACAAAATTAGAACCACATCATTTGGATCTATCTACTAGGAGATATACATTTTTGAATATCTACACCAATCTGTGAAAATGATAAAACAAAACAAATTAAGAAAACCAACTTCGCTACTGGTGGGCCGGCCTGAGGAAACGGCGGCCCGCGAGCAGGCGTAGGCGCGGCACAGCTAGGCTCCTGCTTGAGCCTCAGCGGCTGACACGTGGGACCCACGTGACAGAGAGACAGGCAGGGGAGGAGAACAGGGCGGCGGCGAAGCTCATCGCCGGTGACTCCTTCGGCGAACCCGACGGTGCTACGGTGTTCACTACATCAGTGCACATCTAGCAGTGTCCTTGATTGACGCTTTTGGCGTGGCTACCAGGGTTGGCGACGAGCACGGTGGCGCACGGCCACGGCATGGCCGGCTCCGGCGAGACTACGGCGCTACGGCTCGAATGTGTGATTCTACGAGCTTCAGTAGCGCTCCTAAGACCTAGCGCGAGGGAGAGAAGAGGATGGGAGGGTCACGGTGGCGGTTGTCCACGTGGAGCAACAACACCGGCGAGGTCAGCCATGGCGGCGGTGGAAGAAAATGACGCATTCGTCCTTACCAAGACTCGATTGAACCGATGGTGGGGTGGAGAAGGTAGAGAAGATCACTACGAAGCCACAGACTAGCTGGGCAACGCATTTTTGCAGTGGCGAGCGTGCACAACGATGGTGACACGCGGTCGGGAATGGAGAAGCCGCTGCGGCTCGACGCTGCGCGCTGTGGAGGCGAGAGAGAGGCAATGGAGCGGTGAGCGCGTTCGGGCAGGCGCTGGCCTTCTTCTAGAGCTCGGACACGCGACGTGGAGACCTTGGCAGCGCATGAACGCCACACAGTGAACAGCTTCTATGTCGGTCGGCCATGGTGACATTGAAGGTTTTCTGAATAACATGATTCAGTGCTCGATGGTGATGACTGACAACACGTATTCGACGCGTCAACACGGCTAATCCATCGATCTATTGCAAAAACAGTATACATGAAAAATGTAGGCCTACCATCCATCTACAACTTCTTTTCAAAGACCATCCCCTAATTCGCCATGGATCAGCAGTTACATCAAGCCAAAGTGGGCTTGATCCAACTGAAAATGTAGTTAAGACTTAGAATATTTTCTAAGTGTGAAATCAGCACGAAATACTGACTTGTGGGCCATGTTTGAGCATGTTTTAGCCATTTTCATGAAATGATCATAAAACAACTTTTGTTCCTTAATAAATTAGCTACAACTTTGGTAGAGTGCATAGCCATGCAAGGTCTCTAAGTTGGTCTTTTGAATTAGTCAAACAGTGACACTCCAAGGGTCAATTCAAGTCAAACCTCCACTTGAGGGCATTTTGGTCATTTTGATCTACATGAACAATGTCCCAACAAGTAACCTAAGTGTAGTTAAGGTGTAATAGACCATAATCAACCACTTTACAAATTGTATACCAACTTCTAATGATCACATGTGATAAAGCAACTAAAACAAGCAATTCACTCATATGTTTCAATTCCATGTTTCACATGTTTCATGACCTTGTTGTTATTTTATATTTGTCATATTACTACCCTGTTGCCATGTTTCAAGGTATGAGAAATTCATGTTGCATTCATATGTTGCACTACTACCATTCATAAGCAATCAAGTACGAAACAAACAGAATATGCGAATGTTGCATATGTATGTTTCAGTGACAATGGCATGATGACATAGATGATGCATATGTTTATGAAATGACATGCAATTTAGTAGAAACCAAACACCTAGGGTGTTACAACTAACACCCTTCCTCGGACCCCGCACAAAGCGGGAGCTCTCTGCACTGAGTACGCCCTTTTTTAGTCATGCCAAGAAATATAACATTCAATACCGGAACTGGTGTCAAATTTCAGGTTTGCCTTCCTGAGCCATTGAGTCAGGATGATGATCAAGATATTGAAAACTGCCTGCTCAGTCTAGGCTGTGTAGCAACACATAAAAGGTTAATTAATTAGCCTTGAAATTACTTAGCTAGATGGCGCTATTGTCAGAGTCTGCCTAGTGATATCAAAAGATAGGCAATGGATTTTTGCATTCAGATTCCAATAGCAGGACTCCAGGTGTGTTTTCTATTTATCTACATAGCAAAATTTTATTTTATTTTGTTACATTTCACTATTCATAGTTGCAAAATGTATCAGCCTCCTATATTTTTGACTTCATAGTTGCAAGACATATCAGGCTCCAATATTTTTAACTGATGATTTGTTCTTCTTGACTGATGATTTATTCCCTTAGGTCGCTTTCCTGAAAGTAGCCAACCTAGAAACTAAATTCCATTCATTATTTCTGCTAATCCAGTCATGTCAATGGTGAGTTATTGCACACTATATTCAATTTTTAATACCAAAATGTCTGAAACGATTTACAGATCCACTTGTCTACACTAGCCTTTTATATTGCCTTCCATGGTGCACATACATCTATAACATTTTCAATCAGAGCCCTTACTATCTACATACCCTTACATGTACTTGCCAACCATGGCTCTCGGCTTGCTAATTCATGTCCCATGCTAAATTACATTAACGTAATGTGGGGCTAGACAACCCATTCCCTTTCTTTCGGTTGATCAGATATCAAAAGCTATTAAAATTAATATATATGTTCGTGGGATGAAGACTCTATATCTGTATCCTCATGTCACCTTTACCTATTAATTGGCTGTTTGAACTCACAAATACTTGCTTGGGGCACATTTAGTATAATTGGCTATTTGAACTCACAAATATATGCTTCCTTCATATATTTCTGGGGGGGGGACTGTAAATCCATGTGTATACACTTGATGGGTAGTATGTAGTTGAAAGTTCTAGTTTGGTTTTGGTTAATTGATGAAACCCTAAGTGCTAACCTAGTTGATCAAGATGATTATGAGATAGGTAGCACTACTCCAAGTGATGAAGCAATGGCGAAGATCATGACAATGGTGATGGCATGGTGATGGTCAAATGCTTAAACTTGGAAAAGAAAAAAGAGAAAAATAAAAGGCTCAAGGCAAAGGTATAAAATGTAGGAGCTATTTTGTTTTAGTGATCAAGACACTTAGTGAGTGTGATCACATTTAGGATAGATAGCCGTACTATTAAGAGGAGTGAAACTCATATCGGAATGCGGTTATCAAAGTGCCACTAGATGCTCTAACTCATTGCATATGCATTTAGGATCTAGTGGAGTGCTAACACCCTTGAAAATGTTTGTGAAAATATGCTAACACTTGTGCACAAGGTGATACACTTGGTAGTGTTGGCACATCTACATAGGAGGTGGTGTTTGCAGGGTTGAGATGGGTTTTCGGGAAAATGAAATGCCTATTTTCTATTGCGCCGGATGCAAATTCTTGTGGTTGGCTCTTTGGAGCAAGGGTGAAGAAGTTAGAAGTAAAAACGAGTTGATCGCGAAGTTGCTGGCATCGGTTAACTGACCGGACGCTGGACCTGAGATGCACCGGACGCTGGTTTCTACGTCCGGTCAAACTGACATGGCGACACAGTGACAAGGGTATTGCACCGGACGCTGATCTGTGTCCGGTCAAAAAAATATGCCTCGGGGAGCTTACTAGAAACGACCGGATGCTAGGGCTTCAGCGCCCGGTCAGTTTTACCGGAGCGTCTGGTCAGCTTCGTAGTCGTTGAAATCTGACGAACAGCGTTTGAAGCTGGTGACGCGTGGCATCCATCGGGCGACCAGACACTGAGGGCCAGCGTCCGGTCAGTATGACCGGAGCGTCCGGTCAGAGCGCGTTTTGCCCAGTGAAGGGGTATAATGGCTCTATTTGATGGGGGCTCTATTTATAGCCCCATGACCGGCTCAAGGGAGCTCTCTTGCACATTTTCATTAACATAGCAACCTTGTGAGCTTAGCCAAAGTCCTCCCACTCATCTCCATTATTGATTCATCATCTTTGTGAGATTGGGAGAGAATCCAAGTGCATTGCTTGAGTGATTGCATCTAGAGGCACTTGGTATTCGTGTTGTACTGTGGATTTCGCTTGTTAGTCTTGGTGGTTGCCACCACCTAGACGGTTGGAGCAGCGGTGGAGGATCGGCACGAGTTGGTGATTGTTCGTGGCCGTCTCCGGTGATTGTGAGGGGAGTTGTACCTTCCCTGGCAGAGCGCCGAAAGGTAACTCTAGTAAATTGCTCGTGTCATCGAGTTACCTCACTTGTGGGTCAGTTCTTGCGGTGTCCAATCATGTGGACGAGGTTTGTGAAACACCTCTTAGCCGCCGAACCACCAAGTGTTGGTCAACACAATGGGGACGTAGCGTGTTGGCAAACACGTGAACCTCGGGAGAAAATCGATTATCTCTTGTCTTTGGCATTCTCCCGGTGATTGGCTATATATTCATCTTGTGATTGGTTCATCCCCTATATGTTGGTATAATCACCTTACTCACTTATTTACATTCTTGCAAACTAGTTGACACAAGCTCTTTAGTGTAATTAGAATTGAGAGCTTGCTTTATTATTTATATTCATCTAGTTGAGCTCTTTAGAGTAGCAAGGTTGAGAGCTCTTAGTGAGTAATTACATAGCAAGTTTGTGTGCCTAAGTAATCATTGCAACTAGAATTGTTGGATAGGTGACTTGCAACCCTTGTAGAGCTAGAGCAAGTTTGCTTACGCTATTTGTCATACTAATCAAATTGCTCTAGTTGATTTGTAGATTTTTAAATAGGCTATTCACCCCCTCTAGCCATATTAGGACCTTTCAGTAGTGCATAACCACATTTCAGTGTGAAGATGGCAGCTCTGAACATGGTGCCATTGGATTAGACTTAGAAGCATTATTGACGAGGGACATCATATAGATGGATCATGAACATTCAAGTGTATTCAAGCATATGAATTCAAACTAGATTTTGATACTAAGAGTTAGAGGAGAAATCTGATTTTACTACTAGGATCATGAATTCAAACTGAGTTTTACCTCTATGTTTCATGGAGAGTTGCTTAGTCTAGAAGTAATGTGATGTCATAGCATATGTCATATACATGATACTAGAAGATACTAAGGTGTCCTATGAGTTGTTTCTTAGGTGTCATTGAGTAATATATTAGTTGTCATGTTAGTTGTCATCTAGTAGGCTATTAGTTATCATATTAGGTGTATATGAGTTGTGTAAGGGCTCATAGCCTATAAATAGAGGCAATGTCCTCAAGTTTTATAACTTTTGTCTTGTATTTCCCACCATATGAATAGAACTCCAGGTTTCTATCTTAAGATCTTGGACTAGATCTTGTTCTTGAGCTTTAGATTGAGCTCGTATTATCCGTGGATTCGAATTGTTGTCCATGGATTCAGACTGCCCTTAGGGTGTTATCTACTAGCACGTTGAAGCTGTTCCTTCAACACTTTGTGCTATTTCTATATATCAGCACCTTGGAGTTGATCCTCCAAAATAGTGTGCTACATCAGAATGGTATCAGAGCAAGTGATGGTATATCAATGTCATTTGCAGTTGGTGACCAAGTGATGGTATATCTTAGAAAAGAGGGATTGCCAGCAGGAGTTCATGGAAAGCTAAGGCAAAGGAAATATGGCCTGTTCTCTATTTTGAAGAAGATAAATGACAATGCTTATGTTGTTGATCTACCTGCCACACCTAATTTTAAGGATAAAATTGAATACACAAAACTCGTGTGTGCCCAGGAATCAATCACACACACAAGCTGACAAATTACATAAAGTATCATCATGGTGTCTCATACATCAGAGTTATAATAAAACTTAGTCTAATACATCACAGCGAAAAAATAAAAAGATAAAAAAACTCTCGTGGGCGTCATCACAGGGAAGGTCAACTGGTTGACCATAAGCCTAATAATCCTTCGGGAAATCCTCATACCCGCTGTCATCTGTTACCCATCCGGGATTTTTATCCAAGTAAAGAAAATAAACAAGTGTAAGTACATTCCGTACTTAGCAAGCTAACATGGGGTTATGAAGCTCAAAAAGGATAGACTCTGGTTTACTGCAGTTAGCATTTTTAATAGGTCAAGCTTTTATTCTTAAGTATTATCAAGTTATGCTTAAGCTCCCATTTAATTCCCATAAGAACATATATCAGGGTCAAGTGTACCATATATCATTATTGAACAACTTTAAATGATCATCATCAAGTATCCAGTTATTCTGTGAGTTTTCCGGGCCGCTCGTGACCGTGAGCATGGCTGTTATAACAGTTTGTTACCCTCTGCAGAGGTGGTGCACATTCACCGCGAGTCGTGGTCCCCATATGCCCGGGTTAATTACTCCAATATCACTACCAAGGTGAGCGAGCAGGGTACACTATGAAACCATTTCATAGGTTTCCCTAACAAGTTAGGGCCGCTAGGTTTCCTTGGCAGGCAGATGTAGGAACCCCCCTTTCCTATGGCACATATCCATCGCGGCTATACTCATAGGAACAGAGGCAGCCCTATACCCAACGTGGCAAGCCCCATTTGCGCCAAAAAGGTAACCTCTAACTAGCTAGAAAAGATCTTATTACTAAGCTAAAGTCAGAGCCATATGACTCTTCCGGTTGCACTATCAGTCCCAGCTTTTGTCGACAGATAAGTCCTTATGGAGGGCTGGGAGCAACATGAACAAAGTCATTTGCACTTTCGCCCTATAGAACAGTTGTTATAAATCATGTTACTCACTTTGTTCCATAGTATCATTCATCAACATGTATATCAAGTTCAGTTAGAGCATTAGCAATCTACCCATATGCATTTAACCCATAGGAGACAAGGAACAGGATAAACAATCACTAGGATGTCCTTACGGGTATCAAAATTAGACACATGCAAATGAGTAATTGATTAAAGTGAAATAGGACATCAAGGAAGGCCCATGCTATACTTGTCTTGGTTCACAAACTCATGCCGGTCCTGCTGGTCGTCGAAGAGTTCTTGGTCTCCAACGTTTTCCTCACCGTCTGAACGCGACCAACACAGCAACATACAATATTCCAAAAGCATTCATGCAAAGTAAACATTCCTATCATTAGAACAGTACACCAACAGTATTGAAATCAAGATAAAATGTTTGTAAAACTAATCTACGTCTCGCTACGATCACGTCAACGCGAAGTTTACGAAAAACGGAGCTAAAATGCGAAAGTTATGATTTAAACGGGTTTTCCTATAGCCATATATTTAATTAAATCTAATCATGAAATTAAAAAGTTCCAAACTTGACTAACAGTAGCTCCAACATGTAGCTTATGAAATTACGACGCTAACGCGATTTGAATGGATCAATTCGGAGCTAAAACGACAATTTTATAAGCGAAACAGTTCAAATGGTATTTCTGTAAATACTGAAAACGTATTTTTGACTTAAGCCGTGGAGTTTACGCTTTCCAATCGAGATTGCGCATTCGGGGAAATACGCTTTGGACTGCGGGTTAGGACTAAGAAAAGTCTAGGGACTCTTTTGCAAAACAGCCACGCGAAGGGGTAACTTCTAATCCTGGCCACCGATCAGGAGATGGCCACCGATCTTATGGGGAGGGAAGGCCGGCCGGAACAGTATCACCGACGATGAGGCGCCATTGCCGGCGGCGTGAAGGACTCGGTCGCGCGCGGTTAGGGGCTAGGGTTCGCCAAACGTAAAGCCAAGTGCACCGGGGGACGCGGGGGAGGAAGGGGGTCGCGGCCATGCCATTACGGCGGCCGGGAACGGTGGCTAGCGCGGTGGCCGCCATGGCCGGCGACCACGGCTCGCGGAGCTCGCGGCCAGGGCTTGAGAAGCCAAGAAACAAGAAACGAAAAGCATGGGAGGAGAGGGGAGAGTACGGCGATGCTCACCACGGCGAAAAATCTGAGCGGAGGCGGCTTGGTGACGGTGGTTCGCGTGGAGGCGGACGGCGGAGCTCGGAGACCTCAGGGCGGCGGTTCTCTCGGGCATGGCAACGCGAGAGGGAGCGGGGAAAAAGCAGCAGCGGGTGCGGGGACGGCCTCGGCTTCCTTTTGTAGAGGCAAGGGCGCGAGGGGGGGGGCACTCCCACGACGCCGATCGTGGGCGGCAGTTGCGGCCAGGCCGGACATGGGCGGTTCTGAGGCACGCGGGGATGAAGACGGCGCCGACAAGCGGGGCCCGGGCATCAGCGGCAGGGCAGGGGGGGGGGCGGGCGGTTGCCTGGCGCGACGCTAGGCTGGCGCGGCTGCTGGGCTGGCGCGGCTGCTGGGCCGAGCGGGGAAAAGGGAGAGGGGCCAGCGGGCCGAAAACAAGGAAGGAGGGGGAGAAGAAAAAAAAAAGAATTCTTTTCCTTTTTCCAATGATTTTCCAAATTTCATTTTCAATTAGATTTTGAATTCATTTGGAATTTGAATCAAAACCATTCATCACAAAAATAAATATGTAGCAGCATGTATGCATCACTTGTAGCTAATCTTAATCTTATATTTGATTTTAGTTTTATAAAAATTATTTGTTTCCTATATTTCAATGCTCACCAAAATTGTTTAAATAAATCAATTTGGCTATTTCTAGAAAATGCAAATTTAGGGTGTTACACTACCAAGAAAGATGAACATTTCCAACACTTTTAATGTGGCTGATCTATCGCTTTATCATCAACAACAACATATTTATGAAGATAACTCGAGGTTGAGTTTCAATGAAGTAGAGGAGAATGATGAGGGACATCATATAGATGGATCATGAACATTCAAGTGTATTCAAGCATATAAATTCAAACTAGATTTTGATACTAAGAGTTAGAGGAGAAATCTGATTTTACTACTAGGATCATGAATTCAAACTGAGTTTTACCTCTATGTTTCATGGAGAGTTGCTTAGTCTAGAAGTAATGTGATGTCATAGCATATGTCATATACATGATACTAGAAGATACTAAGGTGTCCTATGAGTTATTTCTTAGGTGTCATTGAGTAATATATTAGTTGCCATGTTAGTTGTCATCTAGTAGGCTATTAGTTGTCATATTAGGTGTATATGAGTTGTGTAAGGGCTCAGCCTATAAATAGAGGCAATGTCCTCAAGTTTTGTCACTTTTGTCTTGTATTTCCCACCATATGAATAGAACTCTAGGTTTCTATCTTAAGATCTTGGACTAGATCTTGTTCTTGAGCTTTGGATTGAGCTCGTATTATCCGTGGATTTGGATTGTTGTCCGTGGATTCGGACTACCCTTAGGGCGTTATCTACTAGCACGTTGAAGCTCTTCCTTCAACACTTTGTGCTATTTCTATATATCAGCACCTTGGAGTTGATCCTCCAAAATAGTGTGCTGCATCAATTATACTGAAGTGAACAAAAGAACCAGATAGGTTGATGGGTTTGTGAGTAAACCCTCGATGCTGTGGGTCACAGTTGTATTTCAGCATAGCACATGGAGTTTCCAATGTCATTATCATACATGTATCAGTAGTCAATCTATATATGTAAAGATCTATATATCTCTGGTCTTACTGTTTTACAACCAGCATTTTTGGCCTTTGAAGTAGGACCAAGGGTTGCAGCATCTTGTGCCAGTGCAACATTATCAATTTTGACAAGAGATAATTCTAGGTGAGCCACCTATGATGCAATAACAGTTGTTCAGTGACACTATTAATCATTTGCTAATTATAGCATGCCGTGTTGGTTTTATAACTGCAGACAGTCTGCAGTGGATTAGCTCTTAGCATTTTATAAAGTGGTGTTTGATTTATTTGATTTTTTGGTGCATAGACTATACCATCTTTCAAATGACAAACTATTGTTATGCCATCCCTACTACATACAACTATGAATTGTACTATAGCTTCATATGCAATCTGGTTAAATCCAACATATGATTATTACTGTTAGTTCATACTTCATGCTTTCATAGTTTTGCTACAAAGAGAATCCTTAATTTGGAGCAGATTTATATTTTATAACAAGAACTATCAAATAAAGCCTTGCACAAACTGATTCAAGACTGAGGTACAGTGAATTCCTTTTTTCACTACCTCGGTCTTGGACGCCGGGAGGACGCGGAGAGAAGAACGAGAAGAGAGAGGAAGAAGAAAGTGGCAAGGGGCAAAAGTGATATTTCACCGCTCTTCTCACTCCTCGAAAGCCAAAAATAAATATTTTATTTGGTTCGGTGTACACTAGCAAATTTGACAAAAGTAGAGTGTTTATCAGCAAACTGCTTCATTTTAGATATCCAGCAGCAAAGCGAGGTCACTTCCCGTGTCACGTAGCTAATTTTACCTATTCAATTTGGTATTATTTGAACATGTGCAGGCAACTGAATATCATTTGGTTCCCATGTCGAGTCCCGCGACAAGTCCCAAGACAAACAACGAGGTGCTTAGGCCCCGTTGCTGTTTGGAGCAAGGGAATTTTTCCATGTTCCTCCATTTCTTGTATTCTAGTCTGTTCGCTTGGAGGAATTATGGAGGAATTTGGATGGTTTGGAAGAATGCTAGAGGAATTTGTGAGAGAAAAACACTGTTCCAGAGAAAAAAAGAAGCGGATCAAACCGGACTTAAGGGCACGTAAACGGGGCCAATAGGTACCTTGCGTAGAAGGGAAGGGATTAACAGGACCCTAAGAGATGCTCCGATGGATGATTCCAATTCAATCTGCAAACTCATCTATGAATTCTCGGTTGTTGCACGAAATAAATCGAAGACAGAATGGATCAAGATGGTATCTACCTCGCACTCGCCCAAAGCCGCCAGCAGGAAGGAGTTAGGGTGTTTTCGGTTGCCTGGGCCTGGCTGGCGGGGCGCTAGGGCCTGGAGGAACCTCAATGGGCCGAGCCTTGCCTTGACGAATGTCTGAGGAGACCGGGCCACTGGTGAGCGCTAGTGGTGGTGCAGACGATGGCCCATGCAGACGTGGAGATGGACCAGTCCGGCCAGCCCAAGAACTCCAGAAGCCTACAACACTACTGCTCCCGCCTCTCCGCTTCGTCTTCAACCTCCGTCATCCCCGTCTAGCAGTCAGGCGGCGGCAGCGACACTCGCACTTCCGGGCCCGGGGTAGTTGGTACCGACGGAGGGGAGGTAGGGCTGCCCTACCTCGCCCTATCGGTCGGTCCGCCTCTGGCCGTGCATTTGCCGCTCGCTTAGCGGTGCCAGTCAGGCCATGGAATGGGAGGACGCCGACGGCGCTCTCGATTCGTGGGCCCAATTCTGCTCTCTCTCCAACGAGCTTCTGGCCGGCGACGGTGATCTCACCCTCGGCCCACGCCTAGCTCCCGTCGTTGCCGACCTCTGCACACGCGGCCTCGCCACGCTCGTCCGTGACTACTTCCTCCACTCCCTCGAGGTCCATACCGTACCCTCTCCTCCCCGTTCCCTTCTTCCTCTCTAATGCGTGAGCGCGCACACATAACTACTGATGGGCTGGGTTGCTATTACCGTATTCCGGTGGAGGTTTGGGCGGTGATAGCTGGAGGGTGTGAAGGTTCGCGCCTGCTGCATACTAGGTGTTTGTGAGAATGCCTGCACCAAATGGCTGGGGGGCATATGCGAGGATGGAATCGGGATCCTGTCCTGAACTCGGGTGTTTATGGAAAACATGCCCAAGTCAAATCTCAGAGCTGGAGTGTAGGATTTACAAATGCGGCCTTCAGCTTTCTTTTCAAGTTCTTAACTTTCAACTCTAAAATGTTCCTAATGTTTTCAAAAGTTTTCTGTTTTATTCAATTTATGTTGTCAACCTGTCCTTGTTGGTGCAGGAAACATTTCGAAATAATGCAGTCAAGAAGTTCTGGCAGCACTTTCATCCTTATTGCAGTGCCTCGACCGTCGAGAGAATTAAGTTCTGTGTAAGTTATGGGAAACCTAATTTCCGTATCTGATCATACCTTTATTTGGAATGGAGATTTGAATTTTATAAAGAAACAGTGTCTTACCTGTTTCCTATTTAGATTATCTTTCTCCTACAAGTATGTGGCACCCTACATATATCATAAATCATAAACAAATAAAATGACCTGCTTTCATTTGATTATAGTTTGATGGCGTGGACTCTTAACGCCTGTTTTTACCTGGTTATTCTCTCTCTTTTTTTTAAAAAAAATAACAAAACCTCTCAATTCATGCATTAGGTTAAGGAAAATTGGCCTGAGGAAATCTTAAGTAAAGCACTGGAGGACATATGCTTGGAAAAGGGTTACCAGGAAAAATGTGTTCTTGTTCTTGTCCGAGCTTTTCAATCATATGAGGATAGGGCGCCGCAAAAACAATTCAAAGCAGTGGACTGTATTTCCAGCTTAATGGCTAGGTATCAGTTAATGGTATCATCAGTACTTCTGACAACACTGCCCTTGAGCTTTCCTGGTTAGTATCATTTCTTCTGTTTTGTGGGTAGAGAAGGCCTTTTCTTAATGCTGTATTGGTCACAGTTGTTTGCACCAGCTTATAGTGACCATGTAGTTTACTGTTCCTTTGAATAATACTCTACACACAAGAAAAAAAATTGATACACACATGTTGTTCACTGTTTCTTTGAATAATGCTCTACACACATGAAAAATGATACATAGCTGAGCACAAACAGCACCCTGTTTCCTCTTTGTTGTCCAGGTACCAGTTGTTCCCATGGTTTGGTCCTGTGATGGCAACACCTTGTCAAGCTGCTGACTAGGGCAAGTTAGGTTATGTGTACTAAATTGGACCTTCTCCTTTCGCCTATGCTTAGGGTTAGCTCACATAATTCCTTGGGTTGATATAGGGATTTTATAGCATTTGTCACCTCCTTCACTAGAAACTATCACTGTACTGCAGTACTTTAGTGAGTAAATGCTTGTGCACATTGATATCCTTGCAAGGCATAATCACTGACAAACTGATTTCGACTATATTTTACCAGATGCATTCTTCATTGTAATAGTTAATTCTAAATTAAAAGGCAGAATTAGTATATTCAACCAGTGTTCTGCAACCACATTAAAATGTTGCACTTTGTAAAATGAAATAGTGTTCATTCTTCTCTGTCACTTTTCAGAGATATTGAATATCTATTTCAAGAAGATGCTGGAAGAACTTAATACTATTATGGCTGGATCTTATGAGAGTGATCAACTTGTGGATCATGAACCTTTTCAAAGAAGTAATACTTCTGATTGGCATTCTGGAATGGACATTGATGGTTCAGAAGTTTCAGAAAGTAGCTTCTTGGTAAAGAACATTGGAAAAGTTGTTCGTGATCTTAGATGTATTGGTTTTACATCAATGACTGAAGATGCTTATTCCTCTGCAATAATATGGCTTTTAAAGGTCTGCGTCACTTATTTTGGCATATCCTATGGAAGTTCTTATAACTGACCTTGTATTATCTCTCATTCTCACTCTGCAGTCTAAGATTTATGAACTAGCTGGTGATGATTATAGAGTTCCTGTCCTTGGGTGTGTGAAGAAGTGGATTCAGGTACCATCTCATCTCACCATTTTACAAAGTACAAAATTTGGGCCTTCAATTATAGATTTTGTCCACCCATGTTCTCTGACATAAAATTCGGATTTTGTCAGGCTGTCCCTCTTCAGTTTCTGCATGCTCTTTTAACATATCTCGGTGACTCTGTGGACTATGACAGTGGATCTTCTGGTCTCAAATCACCATTAGCTTCACGTCCTTCTTCCTTCCCAGGGATTGGTGTTCCTTCTGAAGCCCTTGTGAGATGGCACATGCGCCTTGAATATTTTGCTTATGAAACCTTGCAGGACCTACGAATTGGCAAACTTTTTGAAATAATTGTAGATTACCCTGAGAGGTCAGTCATTTCCCCTGTATGGTGCTGTGATATTCAATAGGGGCTTTGACAATCCAAATATTGTATACGCTTGAATAGTTTTCTTGACTGATGTTATGTGAAGCTTAGCATACATAGACTTTGGCAACTTGATTTATGAGATAACTTTTGCAACGTCTTTTTCCTAACGGTGTCCATCTGGACAACATCTATGTTCTCGCATGCTATCCTCACCTAACTGGAGGAATTGCTTAATATGATATTGTGGCTCGTATATGCATCTCATCATTTATTATATGCTACTGAGTTTTGTTCTTTGCTCCTCCTCGGTTCCTTAAAACAAACATCCTATTTCATTTCATCTATCATACTGTACATATACTTTTAATACTCTTGTCATTTGATCTTTAGGCTTTGATCAAGTTTGTTAATACATCTATATGAAACTTCTGACCTACCATATGAATGCTACTTTGATTTCATTCTATTGTTACTATCTTATGTAACCGAATCCATATCCATTTTTGGGCATTTTTTTGATGTAGTTCTCCCGCTATTGAAGACCTAAAGCTGTGTTTAGAGTACACGGGCCAACACTCTAAGCTTGTTGACTCATTTATCTCGTCGCTTAGATATCGTCTACTTACTGCTGGTGCATCAACAAATGATATATTGCACCAATATGTGTCCACTATCAAGGCATTGCGGACAATTGACCCCACCGGGGTGTTCTTGGAGGCAGTTGGTGAACCAATTAGGGATTATCTGAGGGGTAGAAAAGACACTATCAAATGCATAGTGACAATGCTAACTGATGGATCTGGAGGAAGTGCAAGTGGAACAGGAAATGCAGGTGACAATCTTCTGGAAGAGTTGAACAGAGATGCTGAAAACCAGGAAAATGCTGATTACGACGATCATGCAAACATTGATGAGAAACAAGCATGGCTAAATTCTGAAAGGTACATCTTCTTCATTCTAGTGATCATAAGGTCGCTTATTCTGTGAGTTCTAAGAAAGTTCGCTCCTCTAAATGTGGTTCGTTACTGTGATTTGAACTTTTACAGCTGGGAACCCGATCCTGTAGAAGCAGACCCATTGAAAGGCAGCAGGAACAGAAGGAAAGTTGATATACTTGGACTAATGGTTAGTATAATTGGCTCAAAAGACCAACTAGTCAACGAATACCGTGTAATGCTGGCAGAAAAGCTGCTCAACAAATCTGACTTCGAAATTGATTCAGACATTCGCACGTTGGAACTCCTGAAGGTTAGACTATTAATTTTATGATAGACCTATTCTTAATTGTGTTTCCAAGAGATTTGCCTATGCCACATGACACATCATTCCTTCACTATAGCAGTGATATTGTTATTTTGGCAGATTCATTTTGGTGAGAGCAGCATGCAGAAGTGTGAGATTATGCTTAATGACTTGATTGACTCGAAGAGAACCAACTCGAACATTAAAACATCTTTGCTGAAGACATCCCAAACTGGTACTGCTCAAATATCACAAGTCCCTTACAAAACAAAGTTTAATATACTGCAACAGCATCTGTACACTTCCTTTTTGTTGGCAGTTCCTGGGCAAGAGGAGGCAGAAGTGTCTCATGATGTTCTGGATGCCACTATAATATCGTCTAACTTTTGGCCACCAATTCAGGTATGCCCTAAGGATGTTTTAATGGTGGTACTTCTGGAGCTAAATCAGTAGCATTTTACCTATTTCACCCTTTATCTCTGCTTAGACAGATGAGAAGTGGGTATAGAAAGTCTGTACACCCAAGAAGAATAATCTCAATATCTTCAAGCTATACTAATTATGATATGGTGATACTGATTGATTAATCAGTCAGAACCTATTGACAGTTGTAAAATTGATATGTTCTGACTCATTAGTCAATCAAGTACTAAACTCCGAATTGGCAAGATCAGTTCTGCATCAATTAGCATGCTATCTTGTCGAATCAGCAGACATGCTTCATTAATTACTGAATATGTCATCACATCTGTTAAAGAACTAAAGTATTTCAATGTTGTTTGGATAATTGACTGTCAAAAAATTCTACACCAACATTTGTTGTTTATATCTTAGTTTATTTAACACTAGTGTTTTCGTGACGGAACATCAAATCTTTAGGAGATACTGTAATTTGAGCAGTCAATATTTTCTATCTCTTGTATGTTCTTTTTATTCACCAGCCTCTTGTATCTGGTATGAATGCAGACAGAAGACCTTGTTGTTCCTGCTTCAGTTGATCAGTTGCTATCTGATTACGCAAAACGGTTTCACCAGATAAAAACTCCACGAAAGCTATTATGGAAGAAAAATCTTGGAACAGTCAAGGTTGAAAAAACAGATTTAGTTAACGGGTACTATGAAAACATATCATGGTATGAGAAGTGGGTATAAGCTATAACACTCTCTTTGCTTTTGCAGTTAGAACTGCAATTTGAGGGAAGAAGCATGCAGTTTACTGTAGCTCCTGTGCATGCTGCAATCATAATGCAATTTCAAGAAAAATCTAGGTATTTAAAGAACTGTATTATTGTATGTATCATTTGTACTCTTTTGACTAAATCTATTGAACTTTCCAGTTGGACTTCAAAGACACTTGCTACAGAAATTGGCATACCTACTGGATTATCTTAACAGAAGAATAAGCTTCTGGACAAGCAAGGTCTGGCACACATGTATCAGTGAATAATTGATACTTCAATTTTGTTATATGAAATATGCTTGTCATTGTGCAGATCATGGTAACATCACCCCCACCAAAACTGGAGTGTAATCAATATTATTGTATATTAGCTGTTTGGGCAAAAGTTTGATGGACTAGATAGTTGATAACACACTGATCTAGAGTTTTACACGAGCTATATGGGTTGCATTTTGTTATCTGTGGAAAATACAAGATATTCTCAATCTTATACATGGCCTAGGCTGCATAATTGTCTGGACAAGCATTTTTACTTGCTTAATTCTTAACTGCGATCTGTTTAAGAAGCAGATTGAACAATTTTGTAATATGATATAGGGGGTCCTGACTGAATCGGCAGGACCAGATGCCGATGATCGCACCTTTACTGTTGTTGATAGCATGCCTGATGTCAACAAAAACAGTACTGTGAATGAACGCTTGGCAGAGTATCAAATGACTGAGGAGGAAGGTGAAAGCTCTGTGGCTTCAGTAGAGGAACAACTTAAGAAAGAAATGACAGTTTACGAGGTATGGCTCGAAAGGAAGAAATACTGAATAATATATATTTACATTTTGTCTGTGGTCACTTTTCAACCACTGGGATGGTGTATGCTCCGCAGAAATTCATCATCGGAATGCTAACCAATTTTGGGAGTATGTCGCTGGACAGGATACATAACACTTTAAAGGTAAGACCAAAACATGGTCAGCGGTCCCTTTATCTGATATATTGTCCCTTTTTTTTTTATCTACTTCACATTTTGATCTATTTCTAATTTTTCTCATTTTTCAGATGTTCTGTATTGCCGAGCCATCATATGACAAGTCACTGCAGCAGCTGCAAAGTTTCCTTTCTGGTCTAGTAGCGGATGAAAAGCTAGAAACGAGGGATGGGCAGTACTTGCTAAAGAGGTAGCAGTCATTCTATACTAGGATAGTGAGTTGCTAGACTAGGGTTGTACTACTACATGCTAATGAGTTGTTTAGACAAGAGATGTCGGGTAATCAGACACAACATACTTCATTATCAGCGCTATGTTATCGTGTTCCTCGAAATGTCTCACTGTCAGTATATATCCTAGGAACTAAAGAAGTGGAGTAAGTGTCAGCGTCCTTGATGCCGCACTATTGTGTATTTTCACTCTCTGAGCACCTTTGTTAGATTTCCAAAGCTTGTTGAGAATAATCAGGGCAAGCAACCCCAGCGACCTGCTCCCCCAGGGATGGAGCCCACCGCAGGATGCCCATGGCGCCACCGTCGGGGTTCAGAGCAAGACGTTTGCCCAAGACTGCACCGATCGAGCAGGCGGCAGCCACCGAGGTACATACGTACCGCTGCCCAATCTGTTAGACCAGGCATAGCCTTTCAGAATCGTCTCCTCCTTGATTTCTACTCCACTGCTGTTCCCTCCTTTGGCGGTGATCGCCGGAACTCGGGCACCCTCTCGGTGTGAGTTGTTCGGCTGAGGGTTTTTGCGACTGATAAGCTGGCTGATGCTGTTTTGTTATGAGAGAAAAACACTATATCATAGTTGATAAGTCGGGCTAAGAAGTATCAGCGAACAGAGCGCAGGTTGCAAATGCCCTCACGTATCAGTATCACCTTGCTGCCCCTCCGGTTGTCATTAGCGTCCGTTCCCCTCGGCCGCTGCTCTTGCGGCGACAATGGCGAGCCCGTCGGTGGCCGCGTACTGTAGCCTCGGCGGCCGCCTTGGCAACGACAAATTTGAAATTTCCCTCCACGCCTCCCGCCCCAGCGCGGAGACCGAGATCGGGACTGATCACACCTAGCTGTATCAGGCATTTTAGCGGAGCCTGGCACGTGATCGATCGGTCCGGCCCACGAAAGCGCCGCAGAAGTGGCGTGGGCCTTGCTAGATAGATTGATTTTGAGTTGGGCCGAGCCGTATATATTTTTATAGTTGGTTATATTTTGAGTATGATATGAAGACTTTCTCCGTGGTTGGCTAGCTGTGATCGACGACGACCTAGCTCCTCCCCAGGACACGACGCCATCCGCCGCCACTGACGACGACGACGAGGTGATCCTTTTAACCTTGGCCTTTGCTCTCCCTAGCCCCGTATGCCCTAAGCTCAGGCCGCGGATCGAGTCCCTGCGTCCTAAGTACCGTACGTAGAGTTGTAGTACGTACACCCTTTTCTTCTGCTTTTTAATTCGACACACCGAACCTGATCGATCGTCGACGTCGATGCACATGCGAACACAACAATATTCGAGATCTCCTGGCCTGATAAATCTCCAGTTATCAAATATTCGTCCAGTTCTTACGTTAATTTGCATGTTCGATATGATCGATAACCAGTTGCCGGCGTCCTCGACTTGCGTAGCTTTGGCCCCGCCTTAATGATAGGCGAGTCCAGGGGGATGCATACACGAGCCACAATCTCGGCCTGCCGCGCCGCAGCGGACGTTCGAAGCGTCTCGTCCGCCCGCGCGGTGACGTTGGACGTTCCCAGTGCTGCGGACGCTGTTGCGGCGACCGGCGAACCCAACGTCGACCCCGGACCGGCGCGCTCAGGTTCCATGAGCTCCAGCTGCATGAGCTCCCGAAACATCGGGTCCGCTCGTTCCGTCCCGTTCGCCGGACAGCGGAACACCGGCCCACATTCCGGAATGGGCCTCCGAAGGACCCCTTCCCCTCTCAGTCCTGGGCTAGCATCGATGCAGTTTTTCAATTCTTGTGGGCCGCTCCCTTGGGCCGATCGGTGCGGCAGCAGATCAGGGGAGCGCAGGTCGATCCAGCGCCGGTTCGTCTGGTACGGGGTCCCCAACCCCACCTCCAACTCCATCGGGTCCACACGGGGTGGAAGGGCCCCGAACCCATCTTTGTCCGCTGGAGCGACGAAGTCCTGTGCAGCGAGCGTCTGGCACCGGTCTGAAAAGTCTGTCTCACAGCTTTCGGCGTTGACAGTTGGGGCAGTGTCACGCCCCGATGGGACGTCCGGGATCCCGCGGCGTGAGCCCACCCGAATCACGCCACGTCCATAGCTTCCGGGCCCAGCACCCATGAGGCAGCCACCTCGCAGCGGGCAGGGTACCGAGCCCACCACCAACGACCTGAGACTCTGAGAGAGGCCTCCGCGGCCCCACCGACCAACGAAGTGGAGGAGTCCACCTTGTACCTTCTCATGCGTCTTGTCTCTTGCGGTGGCGGATGCTGCAGTAGTGACGACGACAGCATCTATATCTACGTCCAGACACCTCGCCCTCCAGGTGGAGCCATCGTCAGACACGGTCACCGACGTCAGGAGAAAGATCAGCGGCCACCAGAGCCTGTTCTTGTCCGGCAACAAGCTCGAGTTTGATCGGACGTTTGGATCCTATCATCAGATCCAGAACGACACCACCCTGCACCTCGACTTCGGCATGCAGGTCTTCGTGAAGACGCTCAATGGCAGCGAGACCGTCACTGTTGAGGTAGAGCCATCTGATACAGTCGGTGATGTCAAGGCAAAGATACGGGACCAGCAGAGGCTCATCTTTGACGGCAGCAGGCTTGATAATAAGCGCAAGCTTGACTTTTACAAGGTTCAGCATCATTCAACCCTGCACCTTGATGACCTCTGTAGTCCGCGTGATGATGCCATGCAGCAGATTGGCGATTTCAAGGCAAAGATTCAGGACCAACAGAGGCTGCTCTTTGAAGGACAGCGGCTTGTGGATGTGGATGTGGATGGAGATGGACAGAGACAGACGCTCGCCAATTACAACGTCCAGAGACAATCGATCCACACCCTACACCTTGACTGTCCCATGCAGGTTTTTGTGAAGACGTCGTCCACGGACCAGACGATCACTCTAGAGGTGGAGCCGTCTAACACCATTGAATATGTCAAGGAAAAGATCGGTGGTGGCCAGTGGCCACCAGAGTCTCACTGTCACCTTTGATAACAACGAGCTTGACGATGGGAAGACACTTGTTGAGTGTAATGTCCATATGGGGTGTACCCTGCACCTTCATGCTTAGCTACAAAAATTTGGCGTCTTTTGATGTTGATGCTCTACTATGTACTTAATATATTTTGCCTCTTCTAGATCTAGACTAGACTCTTATCGTATACTTTGCGAGCATGTGTCTTTCAAGTGAGGCTATCTTTGTCCATCTTTGTTTTGGTATAATAGTAAGAACATGCGTTTTTTAGTTGTAGGAGACGATGAAGACTTTCTCCGTGGTTAGCTAGCTGTGAATTGACGACCTAGCTCCCCAGGACAAGACGCCATGCGCCGCCACTGACGACGACGACGAGGTGATCCTTTTAACCTTGGCCTTTGCTCTCCCTAGCCCCGTATGCCCTAAGCTCAGGCCGCGGATCGAGTCCCTGCGTCCTAAGTACCGTACGTAGAGTTGTAGTACGTACACCCTTTTCTTCTGCTTTTTAATTCGACACACCGAACCTGATCGATCGTCGACGTCGATGCACATGCGAACACAACAATATTCGAGATCTCCTGGCCTGATAAATCTCCAGTTATCAAATATTCGTCCAGTTCTTACGTTAATTTGCATGTTCGATATGATCGATAACTAGTATATCTTACCTAGTTCTTAACTAGGTTGCATATTGTTGAGATCGAGCTTGCTGATATATATGATGATTGCATTGTCTACATCTACCACTTCCCGTTTGGTTTTGGTATAACTGAATATATGCATGATACTAATTAAAATTAATGATCATTGTACGTACGTGTGCTTGGTGTGTTTAGATGCTGATCTTGGTGAAGAATCTCGACGGCAAAACAGTGTCCGTCAGAGTGGAGTCCTCTTCTGACACGGTTGCCAGCGTCAAGGCAAAGCTTGAGGAGTTGGAGGGCATTCCTCCTCAGCACCAGAACCTTTTAGGTAGTGTTTGGTCAGTGGGATGGGGTGGGATAGGAGTGGGATGATCCTACTTTGAAGCTGTTTAGTTGAGAGGTGAGGCCGTCCTACCTTCATCCTATCTGGGAATATTCTCAGTTGATGTTGTGACTCCCGTCCCTGTTTTTTGGACGGACAGAGTCGTCCTCGCTGGGATGAGCCACGACGGGGAAGACGAGCGCGGGCAGCGAGAGGTGGCGCATGTGGGTGAGCTCCGACGCTGGCCATGCCGCGCGGTTCATCTCTGCCGCCAGCCATGCCGTGCGGGCGAGGAAGAGGCGACGGCGCGCATAGGCCCGGCGGAGCAGGGGGAGGAAGAGCGAGGTTCGGCGCCACCGCATGGCCAACCCTGCGAGCGCGCGGGCGGGATCTGGCCTTGTGCCGTGTGGCTGAGCTCGCCGGCTGAGGAAGCGCTCAGTGGCTCGCTGCCGAGCTCGGGGCAGAGGAGGCCCATGGCGGTTGGCGGCCGAGCTCGGGGCGGAGGACAGAAGAGGCACGGGGTGGGCGGCCAGCTGGCCTCGCCGGCGGAGGAGTCCCCAGGCGGGCCACGGCCGTGT
The DNA here is from genome assembly GCF_019320115.1 of Miscanthus floridulus. Taxonomy (NCBI): domain Eukaryota; kingdom Viridiplantae; phylum Streptophyta; class Magnoliopsida; order Poales; family Poaceae; genus Miscanthus; species Miscanthus floridulus. The sequence continues at coordinate 125,943,743 of NC_089597.1, forward strand.
TTGTCGGGAAAGAAACGAGGGGCAACGCGCGACCAACCTATGGAGCAGGCGTCGGGAGGAAGAGATAAGGAGATAGAGGAAGAGATAAGGAGAAGAGAAGGAAAAAAAACTTACAAATGGATCCCACTCGTCGGTAGCTCATCCTACTTTTTATGTCTCTGAACCAAATACAAAATAGGTCGATCCCGTCCCTCGTCAACCAAACAGAAAATAGAACAATCCCGTCCTATAAATCAGAGACAGGATCGTCCCACTCCACCTTGACTCCCAACCAAACGCTACCTTATACTCCGCCGTCAGGATTCTCGGAGATGGGCACAAGCTTTCCGATTAGGGCAGGGCCGACGGAGGCGAACGTTCTGTAGTGCCCCCAAACGCCACATCGACGGAGCAGCATCGCGAGGCAGTTAATCTTCCGACGCCAACATTAAAAGAGCAGCCTCAAACTTCAATTATATATTAATATATTCTGTTGCATTGGACCACATACTCTCTGCTTTAGCATCTGCTGCAGGGTACGTACGTCACCGAGGAATCACTCTTGCGCTTCAACGCTTGCCTCGGTGTTGTCTTCAGTTTTTTGTCAGACGAGACCAAAACGTTGCTTCTGCAGGAGTCTCTGCAGCTCTGCGAGGCCATTAGCACAGCTGACATGGATACGCAGAGCTGAGGTGGAGCTTGGGGCAGCACGCCAGGTCGGCTCGTTGGGCAAGCCCTTACAACGTAGTGCTTGTTTAGTTTCTAAAAAGTTTCCTAAAAAGTGCTATAGTGGTTATTATATCGAATTTTGCGATACGTGCATGGAACATTAAATGTAGACAAAAAAAAAACTAATTACACAGTTTGGTTGAAAATCACGAGACGAACGTTTTAAGCCTAATTAGTCCATGATTGAACACTAATTACCAAATAAAAACGAAAGTGCTACAGTAACTAAATTCCCAAATTTCACGAACTAAACACAGCCCTAGTGGAGGAGTCCACCTTGTACCTTCTCATGCGTCTTGTCTCTTGCGGTGGCGGATGCTGCAGTAGTGACGACGACAGCATCTATATCTACGTCCAGACATGCACGAGCAAGACCCTCGCCCTCCAGGTGGAGCCATCGTCAGACACGGTCACCGACGTCAGGAGAAAGATCAGCGGCCACCAGAGCCTGTTCTTGTCCGGCAACAAGCTCGAGGATGATCGGACGTTTGGATCCTATCATCAGATCCAGAACGACACCACCCTGCACCTCGACTTCGGCATGCAGGTCTTCGTGAAGACGCTCAATGGCAGCGAGACCATCACTGTTGAGGTAGAGCCATCTGATACAGTCGGTGATGTCAAGGCAAAGATACGGGACCAGCAGAGGCTCATCTTTGACGGCAGCAGGCTTGATAATAAGCGCAAGCTTGACTTTTACAAGGTTCAGCATCATTCGACCCTGCACCTTGATGACCTCTGTAGTCCGCGTGATGATGCCATGCAGCAGATTGGTGATTTCAAGGCAAAGATTCAGGACCAACAGAGGCTGCTCTTTGAAGGACAGCGGCTTGTGGATGTGGATGGAGATGGACAGAGACAGACGCTCGCCAATTACAACGTCCAGAGACAATCCACACCCTACACCTTGACTGTCCCATGCAGGTTTTTGTGAAGACGTCGTCCACGGACCAGACCATCACTCTCGAGGTGGAGCCGTCTAACACCATTGAACATGTCAAGGAAAAGATCGGTGGTGGCCAGTGGCCACCAGAGTCTCACTGTCACCTTTGATAACAACGAGCTTGACGATGGGAAGACACTTGCTGAGTGTAATGTCCATATGGGGTGTACCCTGCACCTTCATGCTTAGCTACAAAAATTTGGCGTCTTTTGATGTTGATGCTCTACTATGTACTTAATATATTTTGCCTCTTCTAGATCTAGACTAGACTCTTATCGTATACTTTGCGAGCATGTGTCTTTCAAGTGAGGCTAACTTTGTCCATCTTTGTTTTGGTATAATAGTAAGAACATGCGTTTCACTAGTACAGAAACAAGTTGTACTTCTGGTTGGGAAACCCTTTCAGTCCCGGTTTCCCAACCGGGAGCACGAATCCAGAACTAAAGGACCCCTCCTTTAGTCCCGGTTTCTCGCCCACCTTTAGTCCTGGTTGGTAATACCAACCGGGGCTAAAGAGGCCTCCCGGTCTGGCCACGTGGACCGGCCCTTTAGTTCTGGTTGATATTTTTTCTTTTTTTTTGTTTCTATTTTCAATTGATGATTCGTTTTGGTTTTCGAATAGGTTTTCGAATACGCATTCTACGCTGCTAATAATATACGTCTTCTACACGCTTATAATGTTCGAACATTTTGTACAAACTAAAGTATGAAACTAACGTATATATTATATGCATATACATATATTGTACGCTATTTTATGTATATATATATTACAAATAAAGCTTGTATTGTATATTCTATCATATCCTTGGGATAACAAATTCACTCCATCTGGTTTGGCTTCCATGTTTCATTCATGTCATTGTAGAACTCGTCGGCGGGGTTTAAGACCTGGTCATTAAAAAATCCTGCTATGGTCTCTTGAATTGCTTTCAGTTAGTCACGTCGTATGACTTTTTTCTTCAACCATAGAGTCTTCAATAAAAGTTAAAGGAAAAGTATATATATATATATATGTGTGTGTGTGTGTGTGTGTGTGTGTGTGTTGGTCACGTGATTACTTATATATATGAGCAATAAAAGAAATTGTGAATATATGAATATATTTATATAACGTACTTTGATGATCTCTTCAGGAGTTCTTTTTGAGTACGCCATGAAGAACTCGCAAACATAGTATCCGCAATAGTTGGTCCCCTGTTCTTGCCTCAGAACCCACTTTTACGAGAAAAAAGATCCGGTGAATCGAAAGCATGCATGGTGTTAATTGAATTATATATATAAATGTAGCTAGTACTTACTTTGTGTGCGATTACATCCAGTGGCGCTTTGCAATGTTTCATATGGTGTTCCTCAATGAAACTTTTTCAAACACTGCGCCCAATAAAATAAAAAATTAATTTGGCCTTTAATAATTATTGCAGTTAAGAGATCGGGGTATATAAAGTTGCTAGAGAGACCAAATTACCCTTGGATAATATCTATCATATCTTGGTACTCTGTTTGCTTTTTTCTTAACGAGTCTAAGATGCTCAACCGACTATTGGCCATATCGATGACCATCAATATCCAGTGATTGCTGCATATGTTTTTATACACAAATATGATCGACATTAACTAGAGTCAACATATATATATATATATATATATATATATATATGGGAGATAGCTTAGCTATTAAGCAAATAATTGAACAAATGTCCATATGATCGACATTAATTATTTAACACTCACTTGAAGTTGTAGGGGAAGAGTATGTCCTTGTTTTGTTGGTTCACTAAGAACCTCATGAGATTTTTCTCGAGTTCAGCTTTCCATTCAGGCGGGGGATTATGGTGTTTGAATAAGACATTTGGATCAACGAAACCAACATCATTATTCTTTCTCTTTCTGAGTTCTGTCATCTCATATATGCATATATAAAAATATAGTGTGAGGATATATAATTTATATATATACATGTAGCTTTATATATATACACTTTAATAGTAGAAAATAATCACACTTATAGACAATAGCAGCTAATGAGACTTTTATCGAGAGAGTCTAGGTGACATAGTTGGTGTAATTCTAAAAACTAGACATATATAATGTCATCGCCACGGAAGTAATGTTGGTTTCTAACTCTGACAGAAACAAAGGTCTCTCCCTATTCACACGCCGCCATGTACCACTTGTTTAGCAGGTACATTTGCGTACCTAGTTCACCTAAGGCCTCAGGGTTGTATAGACTCTTTCCATGTTCAAATTTCTTCCAAGGATCCACTTTCGGAGCAGATGGTCCTTCAGCGAGCACTTGGGCAAGGTCCAAACCAATATCCTCGTAAAACCGAACCAGGTCCTCAAAATCGACGTCCAGTAAGTCTAAGTTTGAACCATATTCATTACGAATGACAAGAGGGGGGACTGATTGTTGCGATTGTTGTTCGAGTTGTGCAACATCTTTCCCTACTCTAGTCTTTTTCTACGCCGCCTCAAATAACTTGGTGAGAGAGCGGTCGTAGTTCTATTTTGGCAGGATCTTTTGATATTCCCGCTTTTTCTGATCCACCTTCTTTTTTAGAAGATCTAGAGGTAGGTAGAAGTACGGTTTCTCTGAGTTCTCCCTCGCTTCTCGTTGCTTTCTTACTTTTTTGAAGAAACTATTCACATCTTTTTGTACTACAGTATTTAATTCCTTTTTCACTTTTTCTCGTAAGACAGTTTTTGGGAAATAACTGGATTAGAGGAGGCTTTCTTCTTTGCCGACTAGTGGGCCAACGGCTTCGTTTGCAGGGCGGACCTCTTAGGAGCTGGCTGCTTCTTGGTCATCAAGGGAGGCAGGGCAGCCGTTGGAGACCTCCTTGGAGGTGGCGGCGGTGGCGGCGTTGCATAATCATTGCCCGGAGCACTATGATGATCTGGAGATTGAATAATTGGACTTAGGTTGGCGGAGGCCCTGCTGTGTGAGTACAAAAAAGAATAATTAGGTATAAGAAATTGTTATTATTAATCATGTATGTCAATAGAAAATTAGTGAAAAAATTGTTTCGTTCACTTTTGTCCGCACTTATTGTCTGGCAGTTGAGGAAGCGGCGGTGGACTAGAGACCCCAGAAATAATGATGTAGCGCTTGTGCCATAGTATGAATGTCTTCTCTGCTTCTCCTAGAGTCTTCTCCCCATCACCTCCTGGAATGTCAAGAGCCAGATCACTAGAACCTTTGTTAACTCTATCCACTGAGACGCTAACATATCCAAGTGGTATTATTGCCCCATGGATTCTTGGTGTCTTGGTAGGATCTAGAGGAGAATAATCACCGAGAACCACCATGATTGTGGCATTCCCTTTTGGAATATGTAGCTCACATGATGTCATCCACGGGGAAACGTAGCATTGCGTCATCTTGATTTGGCAACTCCATGGAAGCACAACTGCTTTTTAACTAATCAGGGGGGCTAATATTAATGTTGATTCCTGGATCTGATGCCTGCCTTTGGGCACTCATTGCTATTTGCACTTGCTTTATGATTTTCTCCTGCATTCTAGCTTGCATGTCTTTTTTGCGCTCCTGTGCTTGAAGCAACGCCTCCCGTGACTCACGAACATATTTCTCCAACCTGCTGATCCGCGCTGCTTCCTCGTCCTTCCTTCTCTACCGGCTTCTGTAGGTATCTCTGTCGTTAGGAAAACCATGCTCCCAAGAAATGTTCCGTCCTAAACCTCTCGTTCGGCCACTGTGTTCAGCAGCCCTGATGGCATACGTCAGTTCATCCTTCTCTCTATTGGGTCTGAACGCACCAATAGCTTTAGCTTGTAGAGCATAAGAAAATCTTTGTGTTGCTCTTTCGAGTTATGGACCATGAACCAGCTTTCCGATCTCTAGGTCCAGTCTTCCCCCATGAGCGAAAAACTAATTCTTCGCGCGTTTGGGTCAATTGAGTGATTCTGGTGTGATACCCTTGGCAAGAATGTCCGCTTCTATTTTTTCCCACTTGGGAATGGCAGTCGCGTAGCCACCTGATCCCATGCCATGGTGGTATACCTTATGTCGGGCATTCTCTTGGTTCCTTCTCACCCGTTCCTCACTCTCTTTCGATGTCTTGTACTGTACAAAATCATTCCAGTAGGGCCTCAATTTCGCGAGCGGGCCCCTAGTATTGAAATTGGGCATTAGGTTCTTCTTGACGTATTTCGTGTATAAGGATTTCTTCGAAGTCTGGAATTGTGTGGCCATCTTCTTCATAGCCCACTTTTGAACTAGCTTCTTTAATTCATTATCGTTGATATCATCATAATCATCCACTTGCAACATGAAATGTTGAAGGATATCATCCCAAATTAAATTCTTATCAAGATCAGAGACAAAACTAACATAAGGCTCGTTGATCTTTTGCTTCTATTCACGAGCACTGATCAGAAGTCTGTCCCTTACAAGGTACCCATAGTGTTGCACGAATTTCCTTGCATGTGGATCAAGTGGTTCGCCTGTCTTGATATTAAATTCCGATATTATGTAGCGCCCCTCCAATGGCTTTTTTGGGCCTCAAATATTTTTACTTTTCGCCATTGTGGTCGTCGATCCAGAGGGCTACGTATAAAAAAATAATAAATAAATATCATGTGTACACATAATAGATAATAGATATTCAAATATATATATATATATAATATTCAAATATATATATAAATATATATACCTCACCAGTATTTTCTTACACAATATTTTCTTGCTTATTTTCAAGAGCCAGGTATTGACTCCTGTCATCTACATCTTGCTGGTCACCATCGGCAAATTGAGTGCCGGTGTTGATAATATCCATCATTTCTTTATCCATGTTGTCTCTCGGGGCAGCCATCTAGCTTTTACACCACTAGATATATCTATAAAAAATAAAAACCATATATCTATAAAATGGATCGAATCATGTGCTTAAAATTAATTAAATAACTACACTCGAAATTCAAGTCTCCAAAGCATAACTTTGATTTCTTATTTTCTAGAAATATTTATTGGCAAGTGATATATATAACAAATTTATATATGTAACAATATAAATTTAAAACTCTCTAATATGTATAACAAATATATATATATATATATATATATATATAACAATACAAATTTATACCTCGCCAGTACGTTGGGGCCGGCGGCGTTGGTGGCGCGCGGGGCGGTCAACGTTGGGGCGGCTGGCGTTGGGGTTCCAGTCGAGGCCGTGCACCTCCCGCGCGTGCTCGTGGAGGAGGCGCACGAGGTTCTGCGGTGGCGGGAGCCGCGTGGCGTCGAAGAGGCGCACAGAGTTGTCCCCGGAGGCGGCGGTGCAGAGGGAGTCGCGAAGGAGTCGCACGGGGTTCTGCGATGGCGCAGAGGTGGCCACGGGCGACGGTGACGAGGGCGGCGACAGTGGCGATGGGCGACGAAGACGAAGAGTGAGGAGGAAGAAGAAACGACCGCCTTATATAGGGGAGGGACCTTTAGTCCCGGCTCCTGTAAACACCCGGGACGAAAAGACCTTTAGTCCCAGCTGGTATTACCAGCCGGGACTAAAAGTGTATTTTGGCGGGCCGCAAAAAATGCAGCCCACCTTTAGTCCTGGGTGGTAGATCTACCCAGGACTAAAGTTGGGCTGTAGTTTCACTTCGCACCCGTTTCAAGCTCCATTTGTTTTTTTTATATATTTCTTTCTATAAAATGTTAAAGTCTTGTTAATTGCACAGTAAATTAAATACAAGGCATAAAATTGTTTTAAAAGAATATGGACTTACTTTTGCTTTATTGCACATAGGAAAATTATGTGACCTAAAGTTTTTTGTTTTTTCTTATAAATATTGAAACATAATGTCATTAATAATTAATATTTCGTTAATGCAAAAATGTAGTGTTTAATTTAAATCATTAAAACTTTTGTTTTCGATTGGAAATTTGTTTTCACATCATTTTAACGTAAATCTCTTCATTTTTTCATCACTCATTGTCCAAAAGCGACATGGAAATCCCACCATCAAACACAAATTTAATCTAAACATAGAAAAAAGGAAACACCTAATAAACATCTCTGAATTCACAATTATTACATAATACCTCTAATACACACTATTAAATATCACTATATATATCAAGCGGGCACAGTAGTGAACTTCTTCTTAACGTATATCCCTTAGTTATGATCACGCTGTAACCATGGAGTGTCCTCATCATTTAGCTGGATGCTTGGGTCTTTGTTCACTGTGAAGGGTGAAATTCGGTCATCCTTTTCATAATCTTCTGATATGTCTAACTTGTCCTCAATTCTGACGACGTTTCTTTTCCCTGAAAGAACTATGTGGCGCTTTGGCTCATTGATTGGGTCATTGTTGTTTTTCCCTCTCTTCGATTTTGTAGACATGTCCTTGACATAGAACACCTGATTCACATCCTTGGTAAGGACGAACGGTTCGTCTTTGTACCTAATATTGTTGAGATCCACGGTTGTCATTCCATACTGGTTGTCGACTGCTACCCTGTCTCTAGTCGCCTTTACCCATTGACACTTGAACAAAGGTACCTTAAAAGTAGGTGCATAGTTTAGTTCTCATATCTCCTCTATGTGGCCATAATATATCCTACGTACCAATATATGGTTTTTTCTCTAGTGTCCCCTTTCCACTTAGTCTCCCCTCGTGTCACGATTCAGAAACACCAATCGGGTCAAGGTCGGGAATAAAGTCAACACAAAACTCAATGACCTCCTCTGTTCCATAGCCCTTGGCGATGCTTCCTTCTGGCTGAGCGTGGTTGTGAACATATTTCTTTAGGACTTCCATGAACCTCTCAAAGGGGAACATATTGTGCAGAAACACAAGACCAAGAATGCTAATCTCCTTGACCAGGTGAACTAGAAGGTGTGTCATGATATTAAAGAAGGAAGGAGGGAATACCAACTCAAAGCTGATAAGACATTGAACCACATCATTCTGTAGTTTAGCTAGATCCATTGGATCGATTGCCTTCTAAGAAATTGCATTAAGGAATGCACATAGCTTCACGGTGGCTAGACGTACATTTGGAGGTAGAATTCCTCTTAATGTAACTGAAAGCAATTGCGTCATGAGCACGTGGCAGTCATGGGACTTTAAGTTTAGGAATTTCTTCTCTGGCACATTTATTATATCCTTTATATTTGAGGAGAATTCAGATGGTACCTTGATGCTTGCTAGGCATTTAAACATGATTTCCTTCTCTTCTTTGCTAAGAGTGTAGCTGGCAGGACTTAAATAATGACGTCCATCATCTTTCTTCTCTGGATGCAGGTTGTCTCATTCTTTCAAACACCGCAGGTCCTGTCGTGCTTCAAGTGTGTTATAAGGCTTTCCATACACACCCATGAAGCCTAGCAGGTTCACACAAAGATTCTTCGTTAGGTGCATCACGTCGATCGCGCTACGAACCTCTAGGACTTGCCAATAGGGTAGCTCCCAAAATATGGACTTCTTTCACATGGGTGCATGACCGTCGGCGTCGTTCGGAACAAGTTTGCTGCCATGTGTCTTTCCAAATACTACTTTCACATCCTTGATCATATTTAGTACATCCTCACCAATTCGGTTGTCCGACTTGGTCTAGTGGTCTGCCTTACCTTTAAAATGCTTGCCTTTCTTTCTTAGGGGGTGATTCATAGGAAGAAATTGACGATGGCCAAGGTACACGACCTTTCGACATTTTTTTAAGAATATACCTTTAATGTCATTGAAATAGTGCGTGCATGCATTATATCCCTTGTTTGATTGTCCTGAAAGATTACTTAGAGTAGGCCAATCATTGATTGTTACAAACAATAATGCTCGCAGGTCAAAGTGCTCCTGTTTGTGCTCATCCCACACACGTACACCTGGTATGTTCCACAAAAGTAGAAGTTCTTCAACTAGTGGCCTCAGGTACACATCGATGTCGTTGCCAGGTTGCCTTGGGCCTTGGATGAGCACTGGCATCATAATAAACTTACGCTTCTTGCATAACTAGGGAGGAAGGTTGTAGATACATAGAGTAACAGGCCAAGTGCTATGACTACTGCTCTGCTCCCTGAAAGGATTCATACCATCCGTACTTAAAGCAAACCTTAAGTTTCTTGCGTCATTTGCAAACTCTGGGAATTCTCTTTCGATTGCTCTCCACTAGGACCCATTGGTAGGGTGTCTCAACATATTGTCTACCTTACGGTCTTCTTTGTGCCATCATAACAACTTTGCATGGTCTTTGTTTCTGAACAGACGTTTGAAGCATGGTATTATAGGAGCATACCACACAATCTTGGCAGGGATTTTCTTCGTGGGACGTTCGCCCTCAACATCACCAGGGTCATCTCGTCTGATCTTATACCGCGATGCATGACATACCGGGCATGCATCTAACTTCTCATACTCCTCGCCACGGTAGAGGATGCAGTCATTAGGATATGCATGTATCTTCTGGATTTCTAATCCCAAAGGGCAGACTACCTATTTTGCTTCGTACGTAGTGGCGGGCAATTCGTTATCCTTTGGAAGCATCTTCTTTTGGATTTTCAGTAACTCCCTAAATCCCTTGTTAGATACACCATTCTTTGCCTTCCATTGCAGCAATTCCAGTGTGCTACCCAACTTTTTCTGCCCCACATCACAAGTTGGGTATAGCAATTTCTTGTGATCCTCTAGCATGCGCTCGAACTTGATCTTCTCATTTTTACTTTTACATTCTCTTTGTGCGTCACGAATGGCCTGACCAAGATCATCAGCGGGCTCATCTTCTGCCCCTACCTCTTCTTCAGCTTTCCACATTGTAGTATCATTGAAGGCACCATATTCAGCAATAAATGCTATCATCGTCCCATTGTTCTTCTTCACCTTCTTCCATTACAACCCCATTTCTCCGTACTTCGTCCAATAAATATAGTTTGGCATGAAACCCGACTTTAATAAGTGTGAATGAAGACTCCTTGAGCTAGCATATTCCTTCAAATTCTTACATATGGCACATGGGCAGCATATGAAACCATCGCGTTTGTTTGCCTTGGCCACAAGTAAGAAAGAATGCACGCCCTCAATGAACTCTTGGGAGCGGTGATCAGCATTGTACATTCAATGCCGGCTCATCTATATTACATGACATACATACCATATTAAAACCTAGAACACAATTAGTTAATTATACGACATGCATGCCACAACACAAGGTATTAATTTATGAAAGTCTCGCTACAATGTAGACAATTCCAACTACCACTAAAAAAACTAAAGCTAAAATGCACTTCAGCAGCATAAGGATTTCGCGACCAATCCCAACTAAAACAGACAGATCATGCGTTTGTTCAATATCTATGGGCTTCTTCCGTAGGATCACTGTCTCATCAGCCGCCGTAGCCGCCTGTGCAAGAGAGTTTTGCACGTGTTCAACATACTCTTCCTCCCAGTACCAGCCTGAACATCTAGTGCCATCCCACTGAAATTAAAACAAAAAATTAGAACTTTAATCATAATCATCATGAAAATAAGTATAAATTAACCATAATCATCAAATGCGACAAAATAACTCACATTGCGATCCGGACACTTGTAGAAGATACGGCCCTTGTTGGGACACTCCTTCCTCATCCGGTACTTCATCACAATCTTCTCCTCACACTTGCCGCATGCAATGAGAGAGAGGTCCGGCCTCAGTCGCTTTGGAACCCGATGAGAGGCCGAGGACCCGGAAGCAGTTGCCATCTACTCTCTATACTCATTTTTAATATAATATAAATTTCTCATTTTATAAACAAATGAAATTAAAAAAACTCTAAAATTCTCTATATCTCTAAATCATGAAGTGTGCTATGCATGCTAGAAATGAAAGCTGAATACTAGTTTAGAATAACTACTTTAACCTTCCTTCATCCAAATATGCAAACTTTAAAGTGATTTTGAGCTTAAATGGCTTACAAATAAAAAAATCCACCATAAAAAACAACATATATCTAGTCCACAAAATGAGATATGTCACTGATGAAACATGAGAGTATAAAGTTGATAACCTTTAGAACCGAAGAATCGATGGAGGAATCGAAGAAATCTTGTGATTACCGGCGATGAGGAAGAAGAGAGGCCGGCGATGAAGCAAGAACACTGAGCTCGAAGTGGCTCGGGCTCGGAAAGGAAGAAGGGGTATATAGGAGGAGACCTTTAGTCTCGGTTGGAGACAGCAACCGGAACTAAAAGTCCCTTTCTAGTCCCGGACGGAGCCTCCAGCCGGGAGTAGACTTTTACTCCCGGTTGGAGGGACTAACCGGGAGTAAAAGTTAACCTTTAGTCCCGGTTGGTAGCTTCAACCGGGACTAAAGGTCCTCTACAGCAAAAGCCTGCCGCAGTAGCCGTTGGGTAGGGACATTTAGTCCCGGTTTAAGATACCAACCGGGACTAAAGGTTTCTCTAATCCCGGGCGTGAAAAATACCGGGACTAAAGCTAAATTTCGAAGTGGATCAAAAGTCGTTTCTCTACTAGTGCTTGTGATATATATATCTGCTCCATTTGCCCACACTGGCACCTCGTATCCATCTGAGTTTCTGACTGGTAATATTCAGCAGAGGTGCACTCGGAATACTTCAGTTAATTAAGCCGCTGCCTATACCTGAATACCGGCCTGCTTCCTTTTTGAATTCATCTGTTGATTATTCATGAGCTTTTCATTCATTAGTTGCGTTACAATTCCGTTTCTGTACTTTAAGTATTCAAATTATGTTTCTTTCGTGAACTGCAGTGAACTATCTCCCTCTCTCTCTAAGTTCAAGTTCAATCTTTACAAATCACAATTAGATAGTTAATACTTGGATTGAACTCTCAGCATTAGGCATTTGTTCTACATTGGGTAACCTAAAGAGAGAGCGATCGATCGGTCTGAGCTATGGTTCTTGCATCACAAGAATTCAATAACTCTTCAAATAAAGTACCAGAATTATAGACCATCTTCTTTAGCTATATGGGAAGAATTATGGTCAAGCATTTACCTTTTGTTTTTGAACTCATTGTTTTCTTCCCTAAGTATTGTGCATTGGATCAAATAGAACACCAAATATGCTTCATCTTTTGTAGGTTCTAGGATTGCTATTCTATTTGAAAGAGGATGGAACGATACGAGTGCCCTTCGAGCGGTGGATCAGAGGAACCACCAATGCATCCCTTCAATTGCAAAAGGAAGAAAAAGAAATCAATCTGAATAACCTCTCTTAGCAGTATATCAGCTTTACTAGCATGTATATTTGAGAGATACTCCCTTTGTACCAAATTGTAAATCGTTTTTGGCTTTTCTATATGCATAGCTTATACTATGTATCTAGACACAGTATATATAGTGATTAACTAAAACTTTGAACTATTTTAAGAGAACAATATATTAGTATTATCATGTGCTAAAAAATTGAGTAGTTTAAATATTATGTTATTAGAACTTAATGTCCGTTATATATCCGCGATCTGCACTCAGCTAATTCATATGAAGATGTGAAATGTGAATTGCATCTTTTTGGAACCGAGGGGTACCTTTAGTACGTGAAGCTTCACCAAACAGGCCTTTTCGCCGCATCGTTCTTTCCTTAAAAAAAGAATTTTATAACGCGCATCCTTGGAATCCAAATGTGGGAAACCAGTTGTCTAGGGATAGTTGTCTGGGTCTAGCCCATCTTCCACTACAGTTTGCGGGCTGCAGGCCCACGCACGCGCCACTCGGGGCCCAACGAAACTGGCGCCGCGACGGATCCTCTCGCCGGCTGCACCATGGCCGGGAAGAGCGAGGTACGCCCCCGTGGTCGAGGGTTGAGATACCGACCACTCAGTGTGCGCGCGCGCGCGCGCGCGCCTCACGTCCAGTCCAGGTCCAGCCATCGGTGGGACAGCCTAGTCGAGGAGAAGCTTCGCCAGCGCCGCGCCGCATTCGTCGACGAGGTGAGTTCCTGCTCAGGTTTATCCGGTCCCCGTTCATCTCTTCCGTGTAAGAATAGAGGGATCGAACGAAATGTCAAGTGACGGGAAACCGGGGAACTAGTGATTCTCCTGGAGGGAAGTATGCAACGGGGCCGGATGCTGCGTTTTTGTTTGTAGCTCGTGCCTCGCAGACTTCGATCTGCCTGAATTGCTCATCAGCCATCGCAGAGGCATTGGGCAAACTGCCTCTTGAATTTTCGATTGTGAGCATGCAGCACGCGGTTGGCGATTAGCTTCCACTCCACTCAGCTGTAACAGTCCAGCGAAATTTCTGTCTCACCATCTTTCCTAGATGCCTAGGCACGAGACAGGAATCGACATTTGTCATCCACTATGCTTTGTCTTTCTTTCCTCCTAGACTTTCTTACACCTCTTTCCTGCTACTACTAGGGAACAATCTATGGGTGGATAGCAAAGCTTGACTTGACTCAGAGACTTGGAGTCTTTGGCCCCGCGTCTTCTGGGAAAAGACGCTAAAGTTAACTAGCAGCCAGTTTAATGAATTGATGATTGAGAAACTGCATTATGCACACGAAATTATTAAGCACCAGAGCAATGATTGATCAGTTAATCAGCTTTTAGTTTTTGGTTAATTGGAATGTATGCGCTTACCAATTCATTGCAGTGGGTAAGATGGTTGCCGATTGCAGATATAAATGGTTGTTTTGTCAATTTTCATTCAGAGTTGCTGTTTGCAAAATATTTCGTTACATGGTTCGAGGACAGTTTAGGATTTAAATTGAATTTTTGAGATTGAGATTTCCACCAACAAGAAAAAAAGGGGAAAGGTGAAAAGTAACGGAAAGGAAAGCAGTCTACCTAACCTTTTTTCATTTGTTATTAAAGGTGCCTGGCCAAGACGGCTTGACTTGACTCCCACCTTCCATGAAATGCACCGGCACTCAAGCCGAATGGCCATTATAAGAGCTTCACTCAGCCAAAAAACTTCAGGAGTTCGACACATACATTGAATTGCAAATCAATATTTTTCACTACTTCACTTCACTCCATTACGCTTCACAACAACTAAAGCCGTTCCATGACCATGGGGACAGTTGTCGGTGAGATGCTTGCATCGGCTGTCCTGAAGGTGGTCATGGGGAAGCTTGGTGCGGTTATTGGGCCTGAGGTCAGCTTGCTGTGGAAGTTCAAGGATGACTTCGAGTCGATCAGAAGCACACTGGTGACACTCCAAGCTGTGTTGGATGATGCTGAGAAGCGGTCTTCACGAGAGGAACGTGTGCACCTCTGGCTCAAGAGGCTTAAGTTTGCTGCTTATGACATTCATGACATTTTAGAGGAAATGGAATCCAAGAATGACATTGGCTGTGGTTCACTTAAGAAGGTGATCACCTTTTTCTATTTTCTGATTTAAACATTTTCTGCATTTAAGTATATTTCTGTTATACATAAAAATGAATGGATTGAAAAAGTATATTGCTATGTTTCTGTTCAATATGTCGGTGTCGGGTAATCCTTAGTACTTGTTTTAAAGCTACCATCTGTGGTGTATATAACTTAATAGCTACTGAGCTATACCATATTGCATGTTTTGATTTGAAAAATTCTTTTGTTTGATTGTAAGTGTAATGGTAAACATGCAGTTAGTGGTAGCTGTCCAAGTTTCTGATATAATTTGTGCACCAATATAACTTAAAGTTGTAACACGATAGTCAACTAGGTTTCTTGAGGTTTATATGCAGGCAAGGAAGCAGGGAGTGTGCTTTCTAGCATGTACGGTTTTGGAATCGTTTGATTTTTACGCTGTTACATCATCTGTGTTCTCCTTCAGTGAGCATTAGGCTCCAAGTCTTTTGAAGCCTGAGAAAGGACTGTTAATAACAGCAGAGTACCACCTATTAAACAAGTCTCTGTGATCTCTTTTGGAAATTTAGCTACCCACTCTTTGCTGGCAGTATGGAAACCTCTCTGTAAACCAATACCATGGCCCCTAATCCTGTGTCAACTGCAACGAAAGAAGCTAATCTACCACACAAAGCATGATGTTAAACAACAATGGTTACAGAAATTTCTGTTATTTATTTTCAGCATAGGGATAGGAATTAGTTAGGGAAAAGTTTTTTCTGTGAATTATGTAACTTTACCTCAGAAATTGAAGTCTAAAACATGTGGCACAGCTTAGCGCACACATCACCATTGCTCACAAGATGAAGAAGATGAGACAGAGGTTGGAGAAGATTAAGGAAGAAGCAAAACTGGATATATTCAATTTCAAGGCTGATTGTTGCTTCTTGGATGAAAATGTTAATAGCAGGGCTACATTTTCTTGTATCAGTGAAGAGATTGTGGGGAGGGCCATGGAGAAAGAAACTATAGTTGCTATGTTGACAACATATAGTGAAGAAATTTTTTTGACCCTCTGTATTTATGGTTTTGGTGGCCTTGGTAAGACCACTCTTGCCAGGTTAGCTTTCAATGATGAAAATGTTGGGAGAGTTTTTGATTACCGAGTATGGGTCTATGTATCTATGAAATTTGATCTGAAGAAAATTGGTGAATCTATACTTTCTGAAATTGATGAAGGTAACTGTGGCCACCATGCAAACCTTCAGGAGGTTACTCGTCATCTCCAAAGAGTACTTGCTGGCAAGAAGTTCTTGGTTGTTCTTGATGACCTATGGGAAGACAATTGGATCCAATTGCAAAATCTGAAGACAATGCTCAGCTGTGGTGCAAAGGGAAGTAAGATCATTGTGACTACACGCACTGGGAAGATTGCTTCCCTGATGGATCATTGCATGCCTTACAAGATGGATGTCCTATCTGATGATGATTGTTGGATTTTGTTTAAGAGACAAGCCTTTGTTCCTGGAAGGGATGATCCTAGGATAGAAGTAATTGGAAAGGATATAGTGAAGAAGTGCAATGGTGTGCCTTTGTCTGCACAAGCTTTGGGTTTCATGATGCGATTCAAGGAAGGGGTGGCTGCATGGGAAGCAGTGAGGGACAGTGAAATCTGGGAGATAGAAGAAGATCAGAATATCATGCCATCTTTGAAGCTTAGTTATTGCCTCATGCCTTGTCACCTGAGGCTGTGCTTTGCATACTGTGCAGTTTTCTCCAAAGGAGCTGTCATAGACAAGGACATGCTGATACAGCAGTGGATTGCACTTGGATTCATTCAACCCACTAGTGGAAGCTTGACACTTGCAAAGCGCGGTGAGGAGTACATCCGTGAACTAGTGAGCATGTCCTTCCTTCAGGCTTCAATGTTATCATCCTCAGTGAGTCACTTTTACATGATTATGAAATTCATATTCCACTATACTGCTGAACTTAGGGTGTTGTTTACACAGCATGTCATCTTAGTCATCTGCCATAGTTTTCATAATATTTACTTTTGTTGATATGTTTTTAATTCTTATTCGATTTGCTTATGCGTTTAAACTCATTATGTACACATCAGGCGGCTAACCATCACACGAAAGCTGCAAGGGTATTCCAGATGCATGATTTGGTGTATGACCTTGCAAGATGTGTTGCTAATGAAGAATTCCTATTCATGGATGCCAAAAAGAGTAGCACGACTAGTGCTGGAAGTGATCATTACCGACATACAGTGCTGATGAATTGCATTGAGGTACCAATGAACAGCAAGGCTGCACTCTGTAAGGCAAAATCACTTCATTTTAGAGATTGCAAAAGGCTGCAGATTTCTGGGAGATCACTCTCCCTGACCCTGAGTAAATTCTTGCGAGTCTTGGACATAAGTGGTTGTTCTATCTTAGAGTTACCAAGTCAACTTAACAAGATGAAGCAATTACGTTATCTTGATGCATCGGGAATGCAGAATGAATTGAAACAGGAGTCTTTCGCTGGTTTACAATGCCTAAATGCACTAAACCTTTCAGCAAGTTATTTTCAGACATTGCCAGTTCAAATAGTTAACCTTGAGAAATTGCATTACTTAAACCTTCATGGTTGTTCTCGCCTCATGTTAATTCCTGAGTCCATTTGCGAACTAAGGGATTTGGTGCATCTAGACCTATCAGGATGCATTAACCTACGAGTTCTGCCCACATCTTTCGGAAAACTCCAGAAACTATCATTCTTGGACATGTCTGGTTGTCTCAACCTAGTTAGCTCGCCGGAATCATTTTGCGACCTCTGTTACTTGGAGAACCTTAACTTGTCATTCTGTCATGAACTTAGAGAGTTGCCATTAGGCAATCATCAAGAACTCCTCATACTGGACGTGTCCAATTGTCATAAAATCCGCATTTTACCCATGTCATTTTGTAACCTCCTACATTTAGAGGATCTCAATTTGTCATGCTGTTATGAACTTCAAGAACTTCCAGAAGATTTTGGAAAAATTCATGGGCTTCGTATTCTGGATCTAAGTGACTGCCACAGACTTCAAGCATTGCCTGATTCCTTTACTGACCTTGTAAACATAGAGAAACTAATCTTATCTGATTGCTGGGAGCTAGTAAAGCTTCCAGAATTGCTTGGGTGCCTACGGAAAATTCAGGTTTTGGACCTATCATGTTGCTCACAACTTTTTGCATTGCCTGAGAGTGTTACTAACCTCACCAATTTAGAACACCTAAATCTGTCATGCTGCATTAGCCTTGAAAAGATGCCTGGAGACTACGGCAGCTTAAAGAAACTTAAGCTTTTGAACATATCATATTGTTTTAAGGTCAGTATCCCTTATGGCATAGCCAATATGTCTAACCTCAAATGTTTGTTGGCAGTTGGGTTGGATGGTTACTCTTGTAAGAATAAGGATGATTTCAATATTGTAAGTAGCTTACTATGTATGCCTAGTATAGATTTAACTGAAAAGGACAGCCCCAGTGGCGACTTCCATGGGATCTTAAAGCACAAAAGACTCCATCTTTTGGGTCTCGGCACTGTGCAAAGCATTGATGAGGTTGAGAACTTAGGATTGTGCAAGCATCAGCAGCTCAACTCATTAAGACTTAGTAGCTCCTACTTGAATGGTAATGAAGTGGCTAAATTTGTACCAGATGACATTGTACTTGAAAAGATCATACCTCCAAGGACCCTGGAACACTTTGAACTTTTGGGCTATCATGGTTCAGAATTTCCTGAGTGGATGCTGAATCTGACAACCATTTTGCCAAACCTTGTACACCTTAAGCTTTCTGGCCTTGCTACATGTGACCATCTGCCCCCTCTTGGCCAGCTACCAAAATTGCAGTCTCTGGTCATAAATAATATACCAAATGTCAAGGCCGTTAGAGAAGATTTTGCTGGTGGCAGCAGAGCATTTTTGAAATTAAGGGACCTCACCATCAGTGATATGCCAAACCTAGAAAGGTGGCTGTTAACTCTATCAACTAGCAAGGAAGAGGCCCATGTGTATATGTTCCCTAACCTTCACCATCTGAAGGTATCAGGGTGCCCAAAGTTGATATTTGAACCATCTCTTCCACAGTGCCTTTTATTGGAAATTGATGCATGTGGTGAGATCTTGCAAGGATGGCCAGTCACACCTTCACAATTACACCCTAGGCCAACAAGAAGGTTAAGCTTCCAGTTCTGTGACTTATCATTTTCAAGGGAGGACCAACTTCATTTGTTTAGTTCCTTAAGTTCACTTAAGTTCCTGTCAATAAGGTCATGTGAAGGTTTGAACACTTGGGGAGAAAGCATAGGAACATTAACCAGCCTTGAGGTGTTGGAGCTTTCACTCTGTGATATACCAGTGTTTTTGGGAAGAATCGCTTCATTGCAGAGTCTGAGTATTGAAATGTGCCATCTACCTTGTGATTTTCCCCATTATTTGCTACAACTTCCATTCTTGCGGGAGCTACAAATGGTTTGTTGCGAAGCTAAGTTGGAGTTACCTGGTGAAATGACCAGAGCCATCTTGGCTCGTATTCCAAATATCAACATACACCATGTAAGTTACTGTGCATATATATATCTTTACATTCTGCTTATGGACTATGATTTCCTAGATAGCTCTGCCAAGATTAATTACAGTTATGGCAATCATGCATTCATGCTATACATACAGTCGTGAAATATCTTTATCTTGATGCACCAATGCTTTTTTCTTCTATATGTTGCATGTAATTTATAGGATGTCAATTGTGAACAGTTCATGACATATTTATAGTGTGGAACCACCCAATAGTATTCAGGTCAAGTTCATTTCTTGTCTTAGTTTCAAAGGGCACGAATGCAATCCAATATAGTGCCGGGGTGTGTGTGATGTACAGTTTCTTGTACTTGTACCCTTTTCTTATTAATATAATGATACACAGCTCTCCTGTGATTTCGAGAAAAAAAGTCAGATAATGAAATATAGCATGACATATTCTTTCATCTCGTCAATTATGCAACTTATCTGTTCTTTCTGTATTCAGGTCGGATGTGTCGAGCATATAGAACAGGAGAATGGTATATGCCAAAATGTTTCAATTGACAAGGTAAGCTGATGGTATATTATATGCGCCTGTTCATTCGAAAGTTAATCAAATGTCTGTTTCATTATGGCAAGTAATTGGTGATGGTTGAACTGGATCGTTCAAATTTGAAAGCATGCATTTGATGCATACCTGACAAATGACAGTCTTTGGATGGCTGATTCTGTTGATGGTAGTTTATATTGCAATATTGTGGGAGGTATATGAGTACCATTTTTCTTAATATATAGCACTAGTGTTCTGCTAGGTGCAGGAAATTAACAACTGGTGCAGATGGTTTATTTGAATACCCTCTCTTGTTGAGAACCTTCTTATATTGAAGAGGTTATTTTGTTGACATTCATCTTCTCTTCAAATTTAGGTCGGACGTATGAGCTCTATCGATGTTATAGTTGTGCCTCCACCGATCCAAATTGACCCAATGAGTCAGGTACCAGCAGTAAAGTTCTTTTGTAAACCTGAAGAATCAACTGTTTATTATCCCATGAAAAAAGGATAAAAGATGACCTTTGGTGGAATTTGAAAGCATATACTGTGACAAAATAATTGATGCCCATGTGTATTCTTTGATCATCATAATTTTGGGCCTTTGCCATGTAGAAATTGAAATTTGTACGACCTATGCCTGAGTTGTCCTTAGCATTGCAACTGTTGCTTTGAGGTCAGAAATACACCACGCTGTTCTGCAGTCCTGCCTCAGAGTCCCAACATTCCTGGTCCTAGGGTTTAGGTCTAATTGCTTAAATCTTTTCACAGTGGATTTATGCACATCTTTCACCTGATCCCTTTACCTTCTGTACCTGTGATACAGAATTCAGCAGGTGAGTCCAGGAAGATGGTTCGATTAAGGAATCTCAAGCTGAAGTCACCACGCCTAAGGATCAAAAGGCTTGCCAAAGCGACACAGCTGAAGAGCAGCAGGCGCAAGCGGCGTGGCGTAAATTACATTTCCGCAGCCAGAAAAGCAAGAACTGGGAACGTGGCTTCAAGTAGCAGCCAGCGAACGTGGAATTGCGGCAATATCGCGGGTGAGGTAGATATTGGAGATTTTATCAACTTCCTTCGGGAGAAGTTCGGGTGTCAAGGAACGTCAATGAACCATCAGCGGCGCATGACGGTGACGGGCGGCTTTTCACGGATGAACCTATTCTGAGAAGGAAAAATTCCAGGTAGCGTCCAGTCTGGTGAAAATTGCAAACCAAATCTTGCTATTGCAAAACCAAACCCGGTGAGGCGGGGAAGCCGGTCACATGCACACTGCAATGTCGTATATATATTCTTCCTTTCCTTTTGAAGAATCTTTGCAGTGCAAATTGTTGTTCAAGTATTTCTAGCTTGATTCATGTTCTAGTGCAAGACAACAAACTCTTATGTATGCCCTGCCCTGTCAGATGACGAACCTTGCTTGTAAGCAGCCAAGCTAATAACTGGATCATTATTACTCTGTTTCTCTTATCATTGCTTGCTAGTAGTGCTAGTGCATAAACATTGCTCCCCTTTTCTTTTCCCCTTTTTGAAGAAGTTGTAATGGGGCAAGAACCCTCCAGGAATTTTGCACGATATTAAGTACACATCAGGCTACTAGTATATACCAAAAACAAATAATTATTTAAACAGATCTAACTTTATTAGCATGATAATATGTACACATTAGGGTGGCGTAGTGTATAAACATTGCTCCCCTTTTTGACGAAGTTGTAATGGGGCAAGAACCCTTCAGGAATTTTGCACGATATTAAGTACATATCAGGCTACTAGTATATACAAAAAAACAAATCATTCACTACTACAGGAATTTTAATCGAGACGGGCACAAGTGGGGAAGCCGGTCACATGCACACTGCAATGTCGTATATATATTTTTCCTTTCCTTTTGAAGAATCTTTGCAGTGCAAATTGTTGTTCAAGTATTTCTAGCTTGATTCATGTTCTAGTGCAAGACAACAAACTCTTTATGCCCTGCCCTGTCAGATGACGAACCTTGCTTGTAAGCAGCCAAGCGAATAACTGGATCATTATTACTCTGTTTCTCTTATCATTGCTTGCTAGTAGTGCTAGTGCATAAACATTGCTCCCCTTTTCTTTTCCCCTTTTTGAAGAAGTTGTAATGGGGCAAGAACCCTCCAGGAATTTTGCACGATATTAAGTACACATCAGGCTACTAGTATATACCAAAAACAAATAATTATTTAAACAGATCCAACTTTATTAGCATGATAATATGTACACATTAGGGTGGCGTAGTGTATAAACATTGCTCCCCTTTTTGACGAAGTTGTAATGGGGCAAGAACCCTCCAGGAATTTTGCACGATATTAAGTACATATCAGGCTACTAGTATATACAAAAAAAAAACAAATCATTCACTACTACAGGAATTTTAATCGAGACGGGCACAGGCGGGGAAGCCGGTCACATGCACACTGCAATGTCGTATATATATTCTTCCTTTCCTTTTGAAGAATCTTTGCAGTGCAAATTGTTGTTCAAGTATTTCTAGCTTGATTCATGTTCTAGTGCAAGACAACAAACTCTTATGTATGCCCTGCCCTGTCAGATGACGAACCTTGCTTGTAAGCAGCCAAGCGAATAACTGGATCATTATTACTCTGTTTCTCTTATCATTGCTTGCTAGTAGTGCTAGTGCATAAACATTGCTCCCCTTTTCTTTTCCCCTTTTTGACGAAGTTGTAATGGGGCAAGAACCCTCCAGGAATTTTGCACGATATTAAGTACACATTAGGCTACTAGTATATACCAAAAACAAATAATTATTTAAACAGAGCCAACATTATTAGCATGATAATATGTACACATTAGGGTGGCGTAGTGTATAAACATTGCTCCCCTTTTAGACGAAGTTGTAATGGGGCAAGAACCCTCCAGGAATTTTGCACGATATTAAGTACATATCAGGCTACTAGTATATACACACACACAAAAAAAAACAAATCATTCACTACTACAGGAATTTTAATCGAGACGGACACTTTTGCTTAACCGAGGCGGGTAAGCCAACTGCCTCGGCGCGAAGGTCATGGTTAATCGTGGCCCAACTGCCTCGGTTAATAGATTAACCATGGCGGACATCATAAGCTAACAACCTCGTAACGCGCCCGCCTCACTTAAGATTTTAACCGAGGCAGTTGAATAAAGACGTCCGCCTCGGTTAAGATTTTAACCGAGGCGGGTTTTATTACTTGGCCGTCTCGGTTAATGATTTTCAGATTTAAAAAAGAATACCTTTTCAAATTATAATTTAAATTTGAATTTAAAATTTCGCTAATGAAAACATAGATAAAGTAGAACATAGATGACAAACATATATTATATTCATTCTCGTTCGATGAACTGACATTAAGTTATTACAGTAGTGATGTCTTCATGATTGTTTCACAAACACAAATCATTCATACATCAGCAACTAAGGTCATTCATACATATCATTTTTTACCGGAAAAGAGGTCCGGCAGAATGTAATCCGAGATTCATAACTTGGTGCTCCAGTTTCTGATCATCTCGAACTTCGAATCCCGCGCTAACTCACTTTTCTGGTTGAAGAACGTATTCCCTTCATGCACGCTCTCTGTGATAAAATTACATATGTCTGCTACTGTTTGTCTGAAGTCTTGGTCGACCTTCTCCTTTCGCCACCATCCTTGTGCTTTCTTGAGCTGCCACCAACTGCTGCTGAATCTGCTGCACATCCTCAGATACTCGCAAACGTAGAATCCACATAGAACTGAGCCATAGGGTTGTTTAGCGCACCACACGATGTATAATACACAATCATTAGAGCATATATAATAAACAATCAGCAGGAGTAGTAGAACTAGTAGTAGTGAGTAGAGTAGAGTAGAGTAGTAGTAGTACTAGAGTAGAGTAGAATAGTAGGTGTAGTATTAGGAGAAGAGCGGTAGTAGTAGTAGAGTAGTAGTAGCATTGGTACTTACCGGAAACTCACGCCTGAGTTTAGTTTTGTGCCATTCTTGATCTTCTTCTCAGATCTCCGATCATAGTAGTCGGGATCTTTCACGTACTTCTTATAAGCACTATACGAAAAACCACTAGTGTCAACGACATTTTCAACAAGTATGTTAACTGTAAATGAATAAGTTCCATCACTTACTATCTCAAACAGCTTTCAAATTGCTTGTACCCTGCTTTGTTTGTATCCCACAAAGAGTCAAATATACAGGCCCTTCCATCCTAAGGATAGATTACAAATGCAATCCAGTGGCCCATGATGCCCTGGCTGCACCATTCACACGATACAGATTAGAAATGTTCAAATATGAGAAGTCATGATCCTAGTACCTATATATATATATATGTTCCAAGTATCTTTTGGACTTACCCGAATTGGTGGGCGGCCATGACGCACCCATTTCCCCTGAATCTTCTTCATGGCCTCATAGATGTACATTCCTGCCCGATACTTATATTCGATTACCAGATCTTCCCTGTATTTCTTTCTCTCCTCCGGGTTCAAGTTCACCAGCTTTTCATGAGTGTCTAGGTATATCGTAACCCGCGATGGTTCTCTCTATAATGAGCATCGGAGAGAGATAGATAATATCCTTGCCCAATTCCTTGCTTACATAGGCCTGCATCCTGCAAGAAAAAGTCATCATGGCATTATTAGTTTGTTCCTAAAGTACCTACTAGCGATGCAGTAGTGTCAAAGTCATAAGTAACTTACAGGGCAAATAAGGTGACTTGGGCGATGTCAAGGTCCTTTCGCCACTAGTAGTCTACACATGTTGTGGAAATCTACAATGACTTCACCATCCGTGGGACGTGTGGAAGTACTCCGCCTGGAATGTTGATGACGAAGTTTTCCTAGGCCCACTTTCGCTGCTTCCATGTACCACAGATGGAACCTCCTTACCTCCCACATCTCTTCAAGGAGGTCACCCAAGGTCAACATGAACTTCCCATGCACGTGGTTTTCGGGGCAATCATCCGACCAGGGCCAAAACGATGGTGGTGTTTTCAGGCCTGCAACACCGGGGCTTGAGATGTTAGGGAGTGGAAAAAGTAGATAGCATCTCGAAATGAATTATAGATTGACTATGCTTGCTAGTAGCATACCTTTCAAACATAGTTGAGTATGGGTGCTCGTCGGCTATTTGATAGGCCACCCAACTCGACTTGGTGTGGTTCAGTGGGTATGGCCTCCTCTTCATCTGCAGGCTTCCTCGGTGGGGGAGGACATTGGTTTGAGCCCTGCTTTGAACCACTTGTAGGCGGTGGTGTCACATCGCCTCGATGCTACCCCTGTGCTTCCCTATGGATTGCTGTTGTCAGGAGGTGGACTGCCTGGAGGACTATTGCCTGGGCCGCCAGCATTGTCGCTGTCATCGCCGCCGCCACCGTCGTCATCGTCGTCACCCGAGTCTCCTGGGGGCAACGACGATAGGTGCGAGGGCTGTGACACCAGCGTCGGCATGTCCAAGACAATGTCGCTCTTGTTCCATAGCACGCGCATGCCGATAGTAGCGTCGATGAACCTGTACCGCTCTTCAGTGGTAATGTCGATTTCATCCTCGTAAAAATCTTTGTTGGTCCACGTCACGTCGACCCGGGCATAGTTAGGCGGGATCGGCTTACCGTCGTACATGGCGCCGCTTTCGAGCGACAGTGCCACTCTTGTGGCCATGTCCTTCTTCCTCTGTGCCCTGCTGAAGGGCACCTAGAGCATGCAGCTCATTGGTTCAATGATGTTGTCGACCAGGTACCTGGGGAGTTGTCCGATCCACGGCACCATCTGCCCTTGTATGGCGGCTTGACCCTGTGGCAGCAGCATGCTAACCTAGCGAAACATCTATGTCCTCAGCTCCACCATCTTGGGGTCGGTGCTCGTGAAAGCGTCTTGTATCTTCCCCATGATCATGTCCTTGACTGCCTCATCACGGCCTTTCTGGAGGAGCCCTCCCTTGTATCTCTGCCTCGTGTGGTAAGAGTTGATGTCGGATTGCTAGGCCTCCATGTCCTTCTAGCTCTGCCTCGAGGAAACCCCACAGACACGGCCATGGTGCTTAGGGTTTCCCAGCGCCTAGGTTAGTATGTCCCTCTCTCAGGCGAGATTCGAAGGACCCGCTCTTCTCGGCCGCAAAGACCTCCAAGATCCTCTTCTCCACCTTCTCGACCTTCGGCTCATTGTACTTGGTCCTACCCTCATTCAGCTTTTTCGGCTTGTGGGCATAGAGGTAGTTACGTGACCTCTTATCGATGCCCTGTAATGGATTCAGGCTGCCTGGCCTCAGCTACCTCCCTTTCTTCCTGTCAGCCACTTCTTTGTCTTTGCAGTGTACCCTATCATGCCTAGGTGGTGGTGGAGCTCGTTCCTCTTTGCGAGCTCAGAGAACTTCTCGCCCTTAGCCTTTGCTTCTTTGGTCGATTGTTTCATGACGAACTCTTCCCAAACATTACGCGTGATGAAGTTGTAGTCTTTGAATGGTGTCCTCCCTTTCTACACGTACTCCCTATTGAGCATGGACCTGTAGTTGTGAAGTGCTTTGCCTACAACAAACAGCGCATGCCCCATGCACTTGTCTTCATCATAGCCCTCCGCTGGATACATGAACCGCCTCTTCACCTCTCCCCACACATTTCCTTTGATGTCCTTGGGGACTTTTCTCCAATCATCATATGTTATAGGCACCTTCTCCCTGACTATATAGGAACACTAGTTGCTGAAGGTGCCAATGATGATAGTTGGCTCCAAGGGCTCTGCTTTCGGCCCTATCTTGTGTATCGCATGCACTTTCTTCTTGCTAATCTGATGCCTCCCGTGTTGGCCCCTCTTCAAGTCTGACTTCTTGCTACCCATCAGTTGCAGTTGAAGAAGTGCCCGAAGAGGGACTAGGTGCTTCCTCCTCCTCCCCATCTTCACCATCGGGGTACTCCAAACAAAGAGGCACCATCAGTATCTGTCGAGGACAAGAACTCGCAATAGTTATATACTTACGCGAGGCCCGCGAATGTTGTGTCAATTAACATGCACTGCTTCATCTACGTACCTTGAGGCTTGGGGCTCAGGGTATCATCTTTCAGTAGGCTATTGTGGCTCCAGCACGTGTCAGGGTATCAATATTATGGATACCCAAAGCAAGAAAGTCAACACCCGCATCAATCTCCCCGGATGACCCGAGACGTGTTAAAGGACTCACCCGACCCCTAGGGAACGGGCTCTGTCTCGCGCGACCTTAGGGTCACGGGCTCCGCCTTCACCAACCCCTAGGGGAATGGGCTTCTGTCTCGCCCAACCTTAGGGTCACAGGGCTCTGCCTCGCCCGACCCCTGGGGAACAGGCTCCGTCTCGCCCGACCACTTACGCGTGGCTCTCGTCTCACCCAACGGGGACCCATACTGCCATCAACCACTACGGGTCAGAAGGTACAACCCCATGGTTAAACTTCTAACATCGGGTAGGAAGCAGGCACGTCTTGATGGGACCCACGGCCATGATAGGCCACTCCCAGGAGTTCACATCACCAACAGTGACGGGTGCGTGGTCACTATGCTGTCTACTAAGCCTGGGCAAAATACCCGATACCCATTACCCGTACCCGAATTACCCGAACCCAGACCCGAATTACCCGAACCCGAGGTACCCGATCCCAAATTCGGATAGCGACTTTGATTACCCGAAATTAGTTTGGGTAATTCGGGTAATATCCCCCGGTACCCAAACTACCCAAACTACCCAAAGATTTGTTTTGTCTTTGTATTCATCATGTGTTGTTAGCTGAACCATTTAACTTATCATTTTATTAGAATATAATTCTCTCTATTTGAATGACTGACTGTAATATATTATTCTCTACAAATTGCTATTGAAATTCTATACAAATTGCTGCTGAAATTATGCATAGATCGCTACTGAAATTTAGTGTAGTTTTTTGTTTTCTGTAAATTTGGGTATATCGGGTAATACCCGAACCCGAACCTGAATTATCGGGTACCCGAATTTGTGGGTAGTGTTTTTCGGGGGTAATATCGGGTAGCAATTTTTATTACCCAAATTTTGAATTACCCGAATTACCCGACCCAAAAAAATTGGGTAACCCGAACGCCCAGGCTTACTGTCTACCCCCCGTACGGCTGTTGACCGACACGTTGGTTCGCCATGTCGTCCATCAGGATAGGATGGGATGCCACGACCAATTGATGACGTCGGGGCATGGCGCCAGTGGTGAACAGGAACCCTACGTGGAGCCATCCCCATCACCATCTACAACATTGGTGGGACCTGCATAAAGGAGAAGAAGGACCCAGCGGTCCTAGAGGCCTTCTTCTCGGTTTTTCTCCTTCTTCCTCTATAAACCTGCTTCTCCCCTTCACCTATAAAAGGGGAAGCAGGACGCCCCATGAAGGACACATCTTGAACATGACGGAATACATCTAAGCACATCTAACACGTCTTGACACGCCTTAGCAGAACATGTTCACTTCTTCCTCTAGAGACTTGGGACCTCCTCCCTCTCTCGTCCGTCTGTAACCCCTACTACAAACCAAGTGCCGGTAACACGAGCAGCATTGAACTAGATGTAGGGACATTCCGCTTGAACCAGTATAAACCCTTGTGTCCTCCGAGCACACCATTCGAGCCAGACGCGCAAATACAAATTTACTCGTCGGTGATCCAAAACACCGATAGTTGGCGCACTAGGCAGGGGCCTTTTGCGCGTCTCGACGTCCTCACCAGGCTTCAGATGGCTGGCCATGGCATCAGCTAGGTCCCGGGCATGCGCGTGCGCTTCAGGAGCCTAGACTTCATCATCACGGTGGAGAGAGAGCCAGTGCAGGCTCCCGTTGCCGTCCTAGTCCCTCCACTCTGCCAGCCTCGACGCGATCGATGAGGTGCTTGAGGAGCTGCGACTACACGCACCGGAGGCCCATGCCCCCGAGAGCGACCAGCTCCTCAACTTCGACTACAGGAGGCTTGAGCGCCAACTCACTACCTTCCTAGGACCCTCGACCATCCCGGGAGGATCTACACTGCCTCACCTTCTCATTCGCCGATGTCATGACACAACTCGCTAGAGGTGAGCCGTTCACCCTAGAGCGCCTCACCCGGGGTGCCACGACGGTGTTTCTATTTGGCTTGCATAATGCCACATGGACCGCTGTCCACCTCATGGCACTGACGCATCCACTCATCCCCTATGAATGACAAGTTCGTGGGGATGACGGAGTACATCACAGAATCTTTCCACGACCTTCTCATGGGGGACTCAGAGTCGTTCTCTGACTCTAGCTCTAGCAGGGGGAGCTATCATCCCTCGTGAGAATGCTTCATGGCAGGTACCCCTAGTGGGACTGCCCAAAAGCAGTCCACTGAGGGAGGGGCTACCCCGCCTAAACAGCCCAAACGATGAGGTCAGGGAAGATGCCGAGGCCTATCCTCGTGTGAGGATAGAACAGCTAAAGGCCTAGGTAGCAAGAGCTCAAGGATGCATGACTCTAGCTCAAGCAGGAACGTGTGGAGCTTCAAGCATGAGATCGAGCATCGTGGAGACAGGGGGGCGTGCGCAGTGCCATGGCCCATGATGTAAACTGGAGGATAGTCGAGGATGATGGCACCCTCCCACACGCCAGGGCAAGCTAGAACATTACTATCACTGGCGGCCTTGCTTCGAGGGCTCTCCGAAGCCCACAACGCCCACAGATCATCGGCCCACCATGAGATTCGCACGCTACTCGAGCATGCAGCAGCATAACAAATGGAGAGTTCACTAGTCCCGATGACGCAAGCTCGACGCTAGCCAGCATGTGCCCTCTGAACGACCCGATAGGGACATTTCTGTCCACCTAGGTGTCAGCGCAGCGGTAGGTTGTGCGTCGCGGTCCCAGTGCATGAATGTCTTAGCCTCCACCGCAACGCGTGCAACACTCTAGATGCATGTAGGTGTGCCCATAGTGGCGAGAGAGTGGAGGCCAGCCATGGCTACCACCCTCACCGTGGCAGACGCTACGATAGTGGCAAGGACCGAAGCTCGAGCTCTGACCTGCCGGGACCTTAGGCGTTTGGCCGACACATCCTCAACACCGCCTTCCCACCACGGTACCGACCATCGACCAACATACCGAAATACTTCAGGGAAACAAACCCTGGACTGTGGCTCAAGGATTATCGGCTTGCTTGCCAAGATGGTGGAGCGGATAGTGATAGTTTCATTATCTACAACCTTCTGTTGTTCTTAGTCGACTCGGCGCAAACATGGTTGGAACACCTTCCGCCCAACCAGATTCAAAGTATGGTGGACCTAAAAGAGATCTTCGTGGGGAACTTTCAGGGCATGTACGTGCATCCTGGGAACCCATGGGACCTCAAGAACTGCTAGCAAAAGTCTAAAGAAACTTTTTGTGAGTATATCCGAGGCTTCTCCCGGCAGTGCAACAAACTGCCTGACATCGCCGATGCTGCCGTCATTGGGGCCTTCTTGTTTGGGACCACCTGCGAGTCCCTAGTTCACAAGCTAGGACGCGAGGGCCCATGAACCACCAATGAGCTCCTTGACATCACTACCAGCCATGCCTCAGGCGAGGAGGCGGTCGGAGTGATTTTTGACCACCCCAAGGGCAAGGTGAAGCGGCACAAGGATGCCGGCGAAGGCGCCTCCAACCGCCCCAACAAGAAGAAGAATAAGCAGCGGCGCGAGAGCTTGCTCGTGGCTGCTGCCGACTGCAAAGGGGGTCAAAAGCCCACCGAGGGCACTTTTGACCACTTTGAAAAGCTGCTTGAGGGGCCATGCCTGAACCATGCCTTCCCCATCAAGCACCTATACAAGAACTGCGTCCTCATGAAGCGATTCTTGTCCGGTGCCTCCAACAAGGAGGAGCCAAGGAAGGAGCCCAAGCCGGTGGTAGACGGCGCCGAGGGGAAGGACAATGGCTTCCCGACACCAGATGACTGCCTCATGATCTTTGGGGGGTCAGCAGCTTATAGCTCCAAGCGCCATTAGAAGCTTGCACGTCATGAGGTCTATATGGCCGAGCTAGCCGCGACCTCCTTCCTCCGATGGTCGGAGTCCGCCATCACCTTTGACTGGACTGACCACCCTAAAAGCATCCTATAGCTGGGAAGGTACCTACTTGTGGTCGACCCAATCATCAGCACGAAGCAGCTTACCAAGGTGTTGATGGATGGTGGCAGCGGCCTCAACATCCTATACGTTGAGACGCTCGACGCCATGGGCATCGACCGATCGCGCATCCGGCCGACCAGGGCACCTTTTCATGGCATTGTGCCTAGGAAGCAAGCCGTGCCGCTCAAGCAAATCGATCTGCCCGTCACCTTCGTGAATCCAACCAACTATAGGATGGAGACCCTTACCTTCGAGGTGGTCGGGTTCCACAGGGACCTACCATGCCATCCTTGGACGCCCATGTTACAGCAAAGTTCATGGCTGTCCCCAATTACACCGACTTGAAGTTGAAGATGCTAGGTCCGCTGCGGGGTCATCACCATCGATGCCTCCTAGCAGTGCCTATGAGTGCGAGGTCAAGTGCTGCGAGCATGCCACAATGATGGTCGCCTCCAAGGAGCTTGCGGCCATCAAGAAGGAGGTCAGTCAGTGGAAGCACCCGACCCCAAGCGATCAGCTAGGTCTTTTGAGCCCATGGAGGGCACCAAGGAGGTCCTCATAGACCCTAGCTGGCTCTGAGGGCAAGGTGGTGCGCATCGGCACCGCACTTTCCTCCAAATAGGAAAGCACTGCTCGTCGACTTCCTCCACGCCAACCGAGACATCTTTGCATGGAAACCCTCAGGACATGCTAGGCATTTCGAGAGAAGTCACTGAGCACTGCCTTGAAGATCAGGCCAGGCTCTAAGCCAGTGAAGTAGCAGCCTGCGTCACTTCGACGAAGAGAAGCGTAGGGCCATCGGTGAGGAGATTGTAAAGCTTTTGGCAGGCCGGAATTCATCAAGAAGGTGTATCACCCTGATTGGTTAGCCAGTCCTATTCTTATAAGAAAAAAGTGGGAATGTGAGAATGTGTGTTGATTACATGGGTCTCAATAAAGCGTGCCCAAAGGATCATGTTTCCTTTGCCGTGCATAGACCAAGTTATTGACTCAACCTCAGGGTGTGAAACCCTTTGCTTCCTTGATGCATACTCCAGGGACCATCAAATTGCGATGAAAGAATTCGACCAGCTCGCGATGTCTTTCATCACCTCATTCGAATCATTTTGCTACATCACAATGTCGTTTGGTCTGAAGAACGTAGGAGCTATGTACCAACAATGCATGCTTAAGTGTTTCAGAGATCTCATCGGGTAGACCGTTGAGGCTTACGTCAATGACATCGTTGTCAAGTCCAAGCGGGTTGACCTAGCTCATGTTCGACCTTGAGCAGACATTTGTGAAACTCCGAGCTAACGGCATAAAACTCAACCCCGAGAAATGCATTTTTGGGGTTCTGAGGGGCATGCTGTTGGGATTCATCATCTCCGAGCATGACATTGAGTCCAACCCGAGAGAAGATCTCGGCCATCACAAGGATGGGTCCGATTCAGAACATAAAAGGGGTACAATGAGTTATTGGGTGCCTCGCAGCGCTCAGCCATTTTATCTTGTGCCTCAGCAAACGAGGTCTCCCCCTTTATCGACTTCTAAAGAAAGCCGACCACTTCGAGTGGACGCCTGAGGCCCAGGAGGCACTAGACAAGGTCAAGGAACTCCTAACTAAGGCTCCGATCCTAGTTCCCCCTGACCGACAGGGAGCCACTCCTGCTCTACATTATGTCCACCACTGCAAGTGGTCAGCGCTGCACTGGTAGTGGAGCAGGGAAGAAGAGGGACACGCCCTCAAAGTACAACTGCCCCGTGTACTTCATTAGCGAGGTCTTGTCTGACTCTAAGACTCGCTACCCTCAGATCTAGAAGCACCTATATGCCATCCTAATCGCCAAGAGGAAATTGCGTCACTACTTTGAGTCACACCCGGTGACGATCATGATGTCCTTCCCTCTTGGCGAGGTCATCCAAAACCGGGATGCCATGGGAAGAATCATGAAGTGGGCACTCGAGCTAATGGGTCAAGGCATTTCATATACCCCTCAGATAGCCATCAAGTCCCAAGCGCTGGCCGACTTCATCGTAGAATGGACCGAGGTCCAAATGCTACCGGCGACCAGTCGACCAAGAGTACTGGACAATGTACTTCGATGGATCATTGATGAAGAAAGGCACTGGCATGGAGCTAGTCTTTGTTTCCCCCCTCAGGGTATGCATGAAGTACATGGTTTGCATCCACTTCCCCTATCTCCAATAATGTGGTCGAGTATGAGGCACTCGTCAATGGCTTGCACATCGCCATTGAGTTAGGCATTTGATGACTCGACATCTGGGGTGATTCCCAGTTGGTCATTGATCAAGTCATGAAGGAGTCCAGCTGCTACAATGCCAAAATGGCTACGTATTGATGAGAGGTCCACCAGCTAGAGGACAAGTTCGATGGCCTCGAGCTCAACCGCATCTCGAGGCGGCTCAATGAGGCAGCCAACGCGCTTGCAAAAATGGCGTCCGGCCGAGAGTCGGTGCTGATGGGCATTTTTGCCAGCGACCAGTACAAGCCCTCGGTCCGCTACAAGGACCTAGAGCAAACTGGTGATGAACCACCGACCCTAGGCTCGGGGGCTGATTAGCCCTTAGCTCCCCCTGACCCTGAGGTAATGGAGCTTGACGCTGACCCAACAGCAGAGCCCGACCTTCTCGCTGACTGGAGGATGCCCTACCTCGATTGCCTCCTCCAGGAGGTGTTGCCAATGGACAAGTTGGAGGCTCGGTGGCTCATGCACTGCGCCAAGTCGTTTGTCATCATCGAGGGAGAGCTCTACAAGCGCATCCACACCGGGATCCTATAGTGCTGTATCCCAATCGAACAAGGGAAGCAACTGTTGAGCGATATCCATGGTAGGGTCTGCAGGCACCATGCCACACCTAGAACCTTGGTCAAAAATGCATTTCGACAAGGCTTCTACTAGCTGACCATAGTAACCAACACTGAACAGGTCATGCGCACCTACAAAGGGTGCTAGTATTTGGCTCGGTAGACCCACCTGCCGGCTTAGGCGCTCCAAACGATCCCCATCATGTGGCCAGTTCGTGGTCTAGGGGCTTGACATGGTCAGGCCTCTCAAAAGAGCACCCAGGGTCTATATGACTTGCTTATCGCCAGTAGACAAGTTCACAAAATGGATAGAGGCTTGGCCGATCTCTGTAATCAAGTCTGAACAAGCCATGCTGTTCTTCCTCGATATTGTCCATCGTTTTGAAGTCCCAGACTCCATCATCATGGACAATGACACATAGTTCACCAGGAAGAAGTTCCTCTAGTTCTATGATGAATATCACATCCATGTCGATTGGGCCGCTGTGGTGCACCCCCACTTGAACGGGCAAGTCGAGCATGCAAACAGTATGGTCCTGCAAGGCCTCAAGCCTAGGATCTTCAATCGGCTGAACATGTTCGGCGGGCGATGGGTCAAGGAGCTCCCTATGGTGCTCTACAGCCTAAGGACAACCCCCAGCTAAGCTATCGGCTACATGCCTTTCTTCATGGTCTACAGTTCCGATGCCATCCTCCCGACCGACCTTGACTATGAAGCACCAAGGGTCAGGGCATACAACGAGCAGGGAGCCAAGGCGTCCCTCGAGGATGCCATGGATCAGCTCGACGAAGCACGTGATGTAGCCCTCCTCCGCTCAGTTAAGTACCAACAAGCGTTGTGCTGGTACCACAGCCGTCGGGTGCGGGGTCGGGCCTTCAATGTCGGAGACTTGGTACTCTGCCTCATCCATAGCAACAAGAACCGCCACAAACTCTCTCCGCTGTGGGAGGGACCGTATGTCATTGTAGAAGTGCTCTGACCGAGCACTTACAAACTCAAGACCATCGACAGCGAGGTCTTCGTCAATGCATGGAATATCGAACTACTATGTCGCTTCTACCCCTAATCCATGCGTGTACTCATGAAAATTATGAATAATGTTTCTGAAATGAAAAACACTTTCTTGTCAGTATCGCTATTGTTTCCTCGATCTTCAGTGAGACCCTGACCCCAGCAACGACCAGGGGTTGGATCTCACTCGAGGGCTGATAAGGATAGACCCATTTAGAAACAATCGCTATTCTCTACCCTTTTCTCATGTTAGGAATCCAGAGGCAAGGTCTGCGAAAACAAACCCTAAGTAAACTGGTCGGATTACAAGAAACCTACGCCCCAGCGGCTATGGCGCTCTTGCTCACCAGCATGATCATAGTTTGTTGTCCACACCTTGAGCTTTGCAATCCTAACAACAGAAAAGGTCAAAACGCATTGACCTTTCTTATACATGAAAAGGAGAAAGGACAAACTCGTTCAACCAAAACGAAAGAGCATGTTTGTTTAACCAAAGAAAAAAAGCAAGTCCATTCAAACCAAAATGAAAAGGACTAAAACTTGACTATTTATTACAAATATGGCGCCTGACCTATCTGACTAAACTAATCCCTCGAGGGTTGATCTCCTCTTCCATGTTTGTAGCTAGGCCATGCGCCAGGGGGCCACCGTCTCCTCAATCTCAGTCTTGCTCGGCCTTAGAGTAGCTGGGTGTGAAGCCCTGGCTTATCGTCGCTAGATCGATGTTCTCATAGTGAGAATGTGCGATCGCGAATGAGCGATGAACGCCGAGGTGGAGCACAGTCTCTTGCCATCCTCATGCGCCTAATCCATAATCTGAGTGGCATGAACTGTGAAGGAGCTTGTCTCCTGCTCTGGGGCTAGTTGTAGCTCAGTCGCACACCTAGCTGGACGGCGACGTGGAGGTTGTCATGCTCGTCGCTCTTCTTCTAGGAGGATGTCCTTCATCTCATCAAGCTCCTTCTCTAGGCCATGGCTCTTCACCACCTCTGTCCTAAGCTTGTCATCAAGACCTACCCAAGTGACATACCGACCATGTTAGAGGGCATATCATGGATTTTAGGAAGAAAAATAACAAGGGAAGCTAGAGACTTACCGTCCACGTCCGCTCAAAGCTTGCACACCTCATCCTGCTGTCAGGTCACCTCGGCCCATAGGCACCAGATCTCTTCTTGGTGCTCACCGACCTCCGCGGCAAGCCTGGCAAACACCTCCTTGGCCACAATCTTTAGGTCCTGCTCCCCCATCACCTTGCTCAAGAGCACGCCAATCCGTTGCCAAGCATCAATGCGCTCTTGGCATGCCGTGTCGTGCTCTGTGCAGTGCTCCTCTACTGCCTAGAGCAAACCATCCCACTCCTTCCGTAGCCGCTCAGCCTCCTTGGCGTCCATCCATGCCCTCTCAACCAGGGCCATAAGCTTCTCCCCAACCTCACGGGCATCGTCACAGGCGTCCCTCTCCCTGACCCAGAGGTCGGCCAGCTCCCGAGAGGTAGGGGCAAGCTCGGCCACCTTTTGGCGGGCAACAGCAAGTTGTGTGGCTAGCTTCTTGCTCCTCCGTGTCTCCTTGGCAAGGGATTGGGACTTCTCCCGGCTACAAACCATGAGCACCTACAGAGAAGACAAGACTTAGGGGCGTAGAAAAAGAAAAACTAAAGGTTAGAACCATGGACATATCATACCTGGCTGACCGGGGCGATGATGTCGCGCATCGAGGACAATGCGACGGTCAGGGTGCTAACCGCAGACCCGACCTCCACCTGGACGCTCCCCCACTCCCTCACCTCCACCACGTCATTGAGGGCGACCACCCAGACTAGGGACCGGGATGTCCCCATGCTAACCTCAAGTGGCGCCAACCTCTCCTACGGCGGTAGCTCCTCTAGAGCGGCCCCTCTAGCGGCCGAGGGGGTAGGAGATGCGGACACAGAAGCTTGTCCCATTGCCACACCTACTAAGGACATCTTGGGCACACTCCTCTCTGTCTGCCCCACCACAGACACAG
Source organism: Miscanthus floridulus (assembly GCF_019320115.1). Classification (NCBI taxonomy): domain Eukaryota; kingdom Viridiplantae; phylum Streptophyta; class Magnoliopsida; order Poales; family Poaceae; genus Miscanthus; species Miscanthus floridulus. Next base: position 125,980,690 of record NC_089597.1, read on the forward strand.
CCACCTGCACGGACAGCAGCTCTAACCGCATCGCCTACGACATCACAGGCACGATCGGCCATGCCATGTCCATCATGGGCGACCCGAACATGCCTCCCGTGGATGCACCTGTTAGCTCTCCCGTGGACGCAAAATGTTAGCTGTGCTTCCTCGACCGACACCGTGGCCACCCCAGCGCCACTCCCGCTCACCTCCGGCATGGCGCCGGCTGGCCCCTAACGCGTCATCCAGAGAGTGAGGGTCTTCTATGGTGCGAGCTTCAGAAGAGACCCACGACCTCCGACGCTGCAGAGGGCACCATGGTCAGTTTATGATGAAAAATTTGTTAGCACAAAAGGAACGAAAAGCTTTCAACTCACCCCGATGCCATCATGTGAGGAGGCTTTGGGGTTGGCCCACCCGACCCCGAGTGCTCCTCACCACCACGCTGCCGCTTTGAGCCCTCCCTTGACTTAGAGGGCTCAGACGAAGCAGAGCGGCCGACCCCCACTGACTCCGACGGTGCTACGAAAGGCCCAGACGAAGCAGGGCGGCCTGATTCCGCCTACCCCGGGGCCACCCTAGAGGGCCCAGACGGAGCGGGGAGGCTTAATTCCACCGGCACCAGGGCCACCATAGAGGGCCTGACCAGAGCAGGGCTATCCGATCCTGCTAGCTCTAGGGCCACCATAGAAGGCCCAGACGGAGTGGGATGGCTCGCTCCCACCGTTGCCATGGGCGTGTCCCCCCTCTTGCTCTAGGAGATGCCATGTGAAGGGTCCCACTTGTGGCGAGGGTGGGTCCTCAACGGCCAGAGCGTCCCACAGGATGGGCGACCCGAAGCCGTCATCCTCCTCTTCTTCCTCTTCTTCTTCTTCCTCCTCCTCCAATGAGCCCTGGCACTGCTTCTCACACTGCAGCTTTGCTCGCTGCTTCTCCCGCCGTTTCTTCTCCTTGTTGTCCTTCCTCTTCTTCCTTTGCTTGTCCACGGCACGGTTCGCTGCCCTCATGGCTATGTGTTCTAAGGAGCGGCATGACGGAGTCCCAAAAGACTAACCCCGCTGACTAGCTCGATGAAGCCCATGTCTAGATGCATTGCAGGGTGTCCTAGGATCGGGAACACGGACAGTCAGCCTCCTCCATCGCCTCCTTGATGCACTACGTGACCTCGCTAGTCGTGGAGCGTCCCTGAGGCGAGCAGTTGTCCTAGGCGAGCGACGCGCCGGGGATCATCCCATACAGTGGGAGGGCGCGTGCCATCAGTGGCTCCACCTACCTCGCGTGGTAACCCCCGATGATCACCATACCTGCAGAGGCCATGGGTCTTCAGGAGTGCAATGGCCTCGAGGAGGTTGCCGATTCTTTTCTTCTCCTTGGTGGGCAGCCCCCATGGCCACAACGGTGATGCCTCTTCGATTAGGCATCCAGAGAAGACCGCCAGAGGGGCGACGGGGTCATTCTTGAGGTAGAACCAATGTGAGTGTCACCCCTTGTTGGATCTATAGAGCTGGCAGGGCATGTACTCATCTGCCCTCTGCCCCTAGAGATGGATGCCTGCGCACCCCATCAGCACTAGGATCTCCCAGCCTCTCTCCTTCTTCTTGATTGAGGAGATGACAAAGAAATACATCCACAACTCGAAGTGGGGCTCGATCCCTAGGTACCCCTCACACATCATGATGAAGGTCGCGATGTGCTGGATCCCGTTGGGGTTCAAGTGCCACAACTTGATCTGGTAGTGGTGCAGTGGACCCTAGAAGAATGGGTAGGGAGGAGCCATGAGTTCACGCTCGTGGAAGGACGTGAAGGAGATGACATAGCCATTAGGTAGCGCCAACACATCCTCGCAGCCGAGCATGAGCCACTCCGCTACGTCGGTCCTCCTGCGGAGAAGACCACGCTTGATGAGGACCTCCATGCGGGTGTGGGTAACGTCAGAGCGGTACCATGGATCCATGGAGGGTGGAGGTGGCTATGGGGGAACAAAAGCGGTGGCGGAAGAGTAAAGGGCTATAGATCTAGGGCTCTAGTGATGGATTTGTAGGCGCAACAGATCCGAACGATGGCGGTGGAGAAAGCAGGGAAGGTAAGGCTGCGGTTTTTGTGTGCAGGAACGAGGAGGGGGAGGCCGCTATTTATAGGACGGAGCATAATGAGAAGGTGAACTGTCTGCCTAGATTCATGTGCCCGCTGCGCCACGTCACATCAACTCCCTCTGAAGATCGTGCGCATGTGATCTTTGGCCGTGTCCATGAGGGACACACTGGATGATGGTTCGACCGGTGGATGGGCCAAGAACCATCGCAGGTAAGTAGGGATACGGGGCTGAAAATGCTCCCATAAGGCCTAGGAGTTCGAAGGTTGGCCCATCGACGGGTCCGCAATCGCTCTGAGGAACCTTTAGAGTGAGAGGTGGAAAGGGATGGCCTCGCTAGCGGCCAGTACCTGGGCGCACGAGCGCCATAGGCATCCTAGCCTACGTTCGAGTCTCGACCAGATTACAATCCATGGTTTTTTCTCGAAGAAAGGGAGAGAGCCCTTGAGACCGGTTGAATGGACCAGAGAACTATATGGATTGGCTGCTGAGAATCTAGAGTCGATCACCGGCTGACCCAAGCCAGACCCCCATGAACGAGAAGCCAAGGCCCCACTCGGACTAGCCCGTTAACAGCTCACCAAGCATCGTGGTTCATCCATAGAGAAAAATCATGGCACGGCTCAGCACCTCCATTTTTATCAGAAAAAAATGCTTGAGGGAAGACGATCACAAAGACAAGCTGACCCTCGACCGGACCCCTGCTACATGTGGGGGCTCGATGAAAGTTGGACTCGCAAGGAGACCGAATGCGCGGTTGTAGAACAACGTCATATTGATCAGATCCCAGTGGGGAACTGGAATCAGGAGAGATCTTCTCTGACCTCCCGAATCCCATAGCTACATATCCAAGGAGTTCGATCACGACAAAAGGGAAATGCCTCCCTACCAAGACACGCCACGAGCCATAAAAGAATGCCAAGGCTCTCGGAGTCCTCCCGTCTGGACAAACCTTCGAAGGAGTATTCTACTCCTCTGTAGGCCTGTGGGCTACTGTCGGGTATAAATATTTGGGATACCCAAAGCAAGGAAGTCAACACCCACGTGAATCTCCCTGGATGGCCCGAGACATGTTAAAGGACTCGCTCGACCCCTGGGGAACTGGCTCCATCTTGCCCGACCTCAGGGTCACGAGCTCCGCCTCGCTCGACCCCTGGGGAATGGTCTCTGTCTCTCCTGACCACTTAGACGTGGCTCCCATCTCGCCCTATGGGAACCCATACTGCCGCCAACCACTATGGGTCAGAAGGTACGACCCCAAGGTCAAACTTCTAACACCAGGCAGGAAGCAGGCACGTCTCAACGTGACCCATGGCCACGATAGGCCACTCTTGGGAGTTCACATCGCCAACAGTGACGGGTGCGTGGTCACTATGCTGCCTACCCCTCGTATGGCCACTGACCGGCACGTCGATTCGCCGTGTTGTCTGCTGGGACGGGATGGGATGCCACAACCAGCTGATGACGTCGAGGCATGGTGCCAGTGTTGAATAGGAGCCCGGCGTGGAGCCATCCCCATCACCATCTACAACATCAGTGGGACCCACATAAAGGAGAAGAAGGACCCGACGGTCCTGGAGACCTTCTTCTCCTTGGTTTTTCTCCTTCTTCCTCTGTAAACCTGCTTCTCCCCTTCGCCTATAAAAGGGGAAGCAGGACGCCCCATGAAGGACAAGTCTAAACACGACGGAATACGTCTAAGCACAGCTAACACGTCTTGACACGGAATACATTGATCAGGATGTACCTTCTGAATCATGTATTGTAGCAATGCAATATGAATCATAGTCCCTAACCAATCAGAATAGATTAAGTACATAGCAAACCAGAAAAATCACTTTAGGTTAGAATCAGGTGCACATATCCTATGCAGGTGTATAACTATTTATTTTAAGAAATCAGGAAAGAATATCCTATGAAGGTACACATATCCTATGCAAGGGCAGTAACAAAAAGTAGAACCTGCTATATTCACCAGCATATATATGATTCAAAACCCCACAAATATGCCGGTTCGAACACAAGAGCATTAGCTATAGAGCAGCCATAGTTTTAATTAACTTGTCATACGAAGATAGATGTGTGTACTTAGCTTTTCGTCAACAATTAGGAGGCTTGTATCTTTTGGGGAACTATCACAGCAGCAACTAATACATGCCCATTATGACACAGCAACCAATATGTGGCCTTTTTTTTGGAGCAGCTGGAAAAGATATCTTTGAAATAGAAATGTTATGTAGCATATAATAATATTATGTCATCGTCAGTTAAAGGCATAAATAGAAACAATGTACAGAAAATAATCTGAAGGCTATTCTTTTTTCATGCTGCTACAGTGAAGGAAGAAGCGTTGGGTATCTTGACTGTATTCCTGATCTTAAGACCTAGGAAGGCAAACCTGAAAAGCTGACACCAAATTCATATGTTGAATGTTAGATTTGCTGACATAGCACGCTATGGAACCTACGGCCAACAAATATTAGAACAAGAGAGTGGAGCGTGTTTTTTTGTTTTGCTGAGATGCAGGTTCAGCTGCGATTCCATGTGGCTTGTGTTTCAATAAAATGTAGTGAAACAAAGCATAACTGGAGACTAAATTAGTGATTTGAGAGGAAGTACCTAAGCTGGAAAAAATGCAGGTGGACAACACTTATTATGTTGTACAGTCTACAGAGATGTGTAGCACTGAATCCATAACGGGGTTCATACATGCCTGAAGTTAAAAGAGGCAGCAAGATTTTGACATGCGGTGACCGCTTAACTAGAACAATGTAGAGGCACTGCTGTGTCTAGCAGAAATCATTACCATTTCTAGGATAACATGTAAGAAAGGCAGAGGAAGAGGATAACTCACCAAAACGATGAACTGAGCTTGGAAGGTGTTCTCTATGGATTGAGAAAGTGTTGCCCCTAGATAAGCAAGGGAGCCCAACATAGAAAATACGGACATATGTATCATAATTGGATCGGAAAATATCATGGAGCAATAAATCTCTTCTGATTTCACTATGTTCTTTTTTAGGACACACGATAGATCAAAGAACTAACTACTTGTAAATTTGTTCACAATCTTCTTTTCGGACAACAAATGCACATTGTCTAATATGTGAAATACGTTGCATCATTTTAGACTGGAAACACCTCCGCAGAACCTAAAATTTACAAATGTCTTGAAAAATAGGGAGGACTGAGAAAGAAGGATGTGAACATATCAATGATCAAGGAACATGATCAGTGTTGTGTCTAGCAGAAATCATTGTCATTCCCAGGATAACATGTAAGAAAGGCAGAGGAAGAGGATAATTCACCCAAACGATGAACTAAACTTGGAAGGTGTTGTCTATAGGATTGAGAAAATACTGCCCCTAGATCAGCAAGAGAGCCCAACCTAGAAAATATAGACATATCATAATTGGATCGGAAAATATCATGGAGATTTAAACAGTTAAAAAAATAACAGGAGAAGGTAATCTACTAAGGATAATACCTCTGAATCCACAATAAATAGACAGCCTTCGGCAGCATGCTAAAATGCTGAAGGTGGGTGCAAGAATTTGACTGACTCAAACTCTTCATCCTCAAAGTTCACGGAAGATCCAATATGCAAAGTGGAGGAAAATGACAATTCATCATTATGTATGGATGTAAACCTTGTGGTCATATAAATAAAATCATAACTCAAGGTAACAGGAAGCTATGGTTGCATAATCTAGAATTATCCCATGGCTATTGCTAATGACGATCCTATGCTGGTTACTGTCAGAGATAAAAATGTGATCCCCACCTTCATCAACTGATATGCATGGTTCGGCATATTGAACTATATAATATCACTTTTCTAGTACATATAAGTTTACTTTCACAAGGAACAGAGCATTCATAGGCACACCTACATAGGCGACCAAACCACAACTTTATAAATAGGCAGATGCATAATAGCAATCAAGGAATCGTGATAGGTATCATCTGTAGTAACATGACCACATGTCACAAACATTTGGGAATTGGGACCTGTACATACAATCTATCAGATTAAATAGGAGCAAACTGAAATGCACTGGCTGACAAGGGAAAACAGCCCAAAGAGGGATTTTTACCTCTGGCGGTTCACGAAGCAGCGATAGCCTGCATGAAAATTCTGCTCTTTAGTTAAGAGCATTGCATTAGCACCTCAAAAGAATATGATAAATGCAGTTGACAAAGATAAAATTCAGAATTTGCTATTAACAAACAAAAGATAGCAAAGGGATTTTTACCTTTGGCGGTTCAGGAAGCAGCGATAGTCTGCATGAAAATTCCGCTCTGTAGTTAAGAGCTTGCATTAGCAGCTAGAATATGATAAACGCAGTTCCCAAAGATAAAATTCAGAAGTTGTTATTAACAAACAAAAGATAGCAAAGGCTAACTATTTTTTAAGCAAAGATGTCCCAATCCATCACCTTTTATTGCACAGACCGTAATGTAAAGATCGCTCAATCCATCATCTATGATTGCTGTGCAAATTAATCTAGCAGAAACAAATGGCTTTTAGGCCTCCATAAAGCAACTATAAATTAAATAATGTCCATGCTCAACAAAGATGCCGGAACAATCTGATAGGAATAACATAGCAAATGAATATCTAGCATATTGATTTAGGGAAGATGGGAAGCTAAAACACAGCCTAGAAGCTGCTGAAACACAACTGGAAAATGTTATCATTTGTTTTTAATGTTTCCATTACGGAAAAAGGGAATTACTTCGGTTGTTTTCTCCCATAATCGAGGCTTCGCATGCAAACCATACGCTACAGTTACAGAGGTATTACTTGATCTTCTTTTTTCCTGGACGCAGCACTGGACGTTAAGTGCACAATTACATGATGAAAATATAAAACATTACTGATTCAAATTGATCTATTTATGAAGGTCAAGAAGAGAAGACACAAGTACCTGCACCAAACTGATGTGCTGGGAAACCATGCTAGGCTAAATCTAACACACACCAATCTGCCATGGACATAGAAACCCTAGAGTAGAAATCGAAACTAAAATCGGAGAAGGTCGCTAGGGTTTCACGGATCACAGTAGCAGAAGAGGACCGGTGGAAAGAGACAGCGCCGGGGGTGAGTGCCGTCGGCGGCCACCGGTGGGGGTCGCGGGCGGCCCGCCCGTGCGGCGCGAGGGGGCGTGGAGGAGGAGAAGGACGGCCGCCGGCGTGCCGTGGGCGGCCACCGCACCGCCGCCCTGCCCGCGCCCACATCAGGAGAGATGGGGAGAGAGAGAGGGAGGGGAAGAGTAGAGGATGTTGGGACCCACTAGAGTGGGGAACGGAGGGGGAGGGGGCCGCCGGCGTGCCGTCGCCGTGGTCATCGTCGCGTCGGGAGAGATCGAGAGCGAGAGATGACGGGGAGAGAAGCGGCCTTTTTTTTGCTGGAGGAGAAGCGGAAGTTGAGCAATATATTTGCCTGGCTGGATTCCAACGAGAAGTCGAAGCGGAAGCTGAGCAATATATTTGCTTGGCTGGATTCCAACGAGAAGTCGAAAAAGCAGAGTAGAAGGCCGAGAAGCATGAGAAGCCATCACCGCTGGAATCTAGGCCCTCAAACGGTAAGATCGGACGGTTGCAGGAATTTCGGGTGGCGTGGACACGGCTTCTATCAGCCAAAGCAAACTGGCATAATGATAGTAGATGTGCAAGGAGGACTTGCTGTTACTTTTGATGCATGCATGAGGCAAGATCTCAACTAAACCTAGATCCTTTATTTTTTAGAAGAGAAAATAATTAATAACTAAAATAATTAGAAAAGGAAAATGGGAAAACCCAGCCATCACGCCGGCGGCCTTCCTAAATCTGCTCTCGGGTAGCATGCAGAGCATGGGTTACGCACGCGTCCCATCCATGCCTGCCTTAATCTGCTAGGAATGCATGCATAAGTGATACTCTCTCTGTCATGTAATATAGTGCATTCTAGAAATTTTAACACAAATTAAGAGAAAACATAAAAGGCGTATGTATCCTCATTTTATTTTCTAATCAGACGCTATCATCAATATGATTAATGGTGATTGGTTGATAAATGGAAAATATTTCATACAAAACTGGTTTTTGTTCTCTAGAATGTATTATATTTGAAAACAAAATTTTAATGCTAGAAGGATGGAGGGAGTAAGTTCCAAGTTCCAGCCAGGCTGCCGTTTTTGTTCCCTAATAAAGGTCACGTTCGCTTCGCTGAAAAACAAGCCGAAACAATGTTTCGGCTGATTTATCATGAGAGAAAAAGACTGTTCTAAAAAAACAAGCCGAAAAAGACGGATTGTAAGATAAGCGAACAAGGCCAAAGAGACCCCACAGTTTTTTTGCCCATGAGGGCATGTGCCCTCACATTGTAAACCATTGGATTCGCACTGGGATACGTGCACAACAGGAGAGAGACAATATACTATTATCTCTTCTGCTGTGCACGTATCCCAGTGCGAATCCAACGGTTCACAATTTGAGGGCACACGCCCTTGAGGGCAAACTTTACTTTCTCACGTCAGACGTTTCTGCGCATCACGTTTGTTCGCTCGATCACATGCCTGCCATTTCATTGTCGAGGAGTCCTTCACGAAATTAATCTCATCTCATCTGAATTTACGTCACACATCGCATGTAGCACCATGGAGCTCGCGCTCTAGATCTGTTGGCGCCATGGAAATCGTATGATCGAGTCAACAGTCCACCCCAGATGACACCACGAATGAGGCCATCGTTCATGTTATGCAACACAGTGATGGCTACTAATAAACGGGTTGAGGACGGGAAGGACTAGAGGAAACATGCTGGTTTCACAGAGCAACGTATATCACATTACAAAATATTGCATTAAGCTGCTTCTTCATCGACTTCAGGAGCCGTTTGGAGTTATTTTGTGCCAAATAGAGTAAACAAAACGGCTTCACTCAGAACGCCCATGAAATCATGCTCTTACGTAGATTAGAAACGCAAGCCACTAGCGGTGAGACCAGTAGATGAGTACTCTTACTTATTCTTACAATTATAAAAGTTGCAATCATGCATGCAATGGTTTGCCGATTCATGGAGTAGATATTATATTATATACTCTTGCTTGCAACCTACTGCAAGTTCAGTTTTAACATGCCGGGGCAATTTCTGTGCTGTCACCGGTTCAACATCTAGGACCGCTGCATTTACCTGGCGATCTCCTACCAGTTGAAAGGCAAGAAAGAGAAAGAGAGCCTCAAACAAGCAATGGCAAAAGGTCGTTCACTTAAACTCCCTAGACTATAGTCCTAGGCCTTGTATGGGGTTGTGGTCTCTGCAGCCGCGTAGTGCGACAGCCGAACCACGGCTCTGCGACCACAGTACCAGAAATCGGCGGTGTAGTTCAATCTCTCGGTGGATGAGTCTTACGCGGTGAAAAAGAGCATCAATCCTGAGACATTTGGTGGGATTTTTTTTTTATTCTCATGGTGGGGTGGCCATTTATATAATCTATTCCAAACAGGGCCATAGTCTGAATTTTCTCCACAAACTCCAAGCTTGGTTTGAATTGTTTTGTCTTTTTATTTTATTTTATTTGGAAAATACTTGATAAGGCTATTAATAACCACAAAAAATGCCTCTAGACTTCTTTAAATTATGGGGGAAATCCTAGAGATAGATAGGAATAAGAAAAATCCAAATTAATATTTATATCTCGTCAAAATACCTTTAGAATCTTCCAAAAATTAAACTTAGCTCTAGGGAACGAAAAATATATCTAAAAAACCTAGAAAATTCCCTAAACATTCTAATTGTAAACGTTCTTTGAAAACTTTCCACGACAAAAAAAACATATAAGACACAACTAACATGAATGCATTCGACATTAATGTATGTTGCATTCATGTTAGTTTCATCACATATTTTTGCAATGCAAAGTTTTTACAACACGTTTAGACCTTGTTTAGAATGTTCTATAGGAATTTTCTATATTTTTTTGGATATTTTTCTTATTTTCCTAGAGTTAAATCTAACTTTATAAGCTTCTAGATATTTTTTTACGAGCTCTTAAATATTTTACTTGGACTCCTCATAATCCATTCTATCTCTTTAATTCTTGTCTGGATTTTTAGAGACCCATCCATGCCTTAATCTGCTCGGCATGCATGCATAAATTCCAGGCTGCGGTTTTTGTTCCCTAAAGAGACCTGGCGCCATGGACATTGTATGATTGAGCCATCCATGAGGTCATCGTTCACGAGGAGGCACTACCGGAATCCTCAAATTTGCTGAGTGTTTTTATGTTTGCCAAGTGTATTCCCTCGGCACTCGATGAACAAGTTCTTTGCCGAGTGCCGTGCTAAAAACACTCGGCAAATAGGGCGTTTTGCCGAGTGTCAAAATAAAAACACTCGGCAAAGATTTTGTTTGTCGAGTGTTAAAAAAAATACACCCATCAAACAAAAATAAAATCTTTTTTCTAAAAAAGAAGAAGAAAAAAAAAACACTCGGCAAAGAGGTTCCTGTGCAGCTTGGAGAACGAAGGCAGGGGGTGGCGGCGTGCCTCTCCATGTCTCCTTGGCTTCATGAGTTCGTGGCGTGCGTGGCATGCTTGGGCTAGGACAAAGGCCCAATATCTACTAGGCCGTCCCAAATGGCCTATAAATACCCATGTAATTTCTTTTCTTTTTGTGTAAGGTTAAATTTTGTAGACTTTTATTTATAATAAGCAAAAAGGCTACAATATATTGAATAAATCTAAAATAATAAATCCGGAATGGTACGTACGCCAGAATAGACCAGTACTGAAACATCTCATTCCAAACACTAAACCGGAGTGGTCACCGGAATGGAATTAACAAGTATGCTCCGGATAGAGCCGATAGGAAGTCCGAAGCGAAAGGATAGTTAAGGTTCTGAAATAGAAAAAGAAATTTGGCATCCTCTGGAACATATTTTTGGTAGTTGGGTCATCTCCAATAATTTTTATTTCGTACTTTGGCTCTGGTTAACTCATATTTTTCATTGATGGTTAAAATACAAACCAACCCAGAAGAACAATTGATTTAATTAGACGCTTGCTTTTACCTTGAGGTGAAGCACAAATAAACGGTGACTCTTTTTTTGGGCTGTTATATGATCCAATAAAATTAGTTCTTATATAGTGTTTGTGCATAACTTATTTCATGTTTGAGTTCGCATCACCTAGCCTTACTTTTGCAAATATTTGCGAGCAGACGATGACAAAGGTCTCCCTCGTGGATGAGGAGCCGAATCGGAGGCACCTGAGGAAGCAGAGCAGTGGGGTGGCACCGGGAGTAGGAGGCAGCGGCGACGGAGCAGGGGGCAAAACGCTGCGCGCCCGAGCGAGGAAGCTGCTCGCGGAGGAGCGGAGGTGGAGCAGAGGTGCGGGTGGCGGAGTTGCTGGGGCGCGAGAGGCCAGAGTCGCGAGCGCACGCGGATGGATCTAAGTGAGGCAATGGTTCCTGTGCAGCTTGGAGAACGAAGGCAGGGGGTGGTGGCGTGCCTATTTTTTTTTTTTTTTTACAATTTGGCCTTTTTTTTGAAGAAAATTTACATTTGGCCCCCTAGGAGACTTAAACTCATCTTTAGACCTTGGGGGTCGGCGCCAGGACTCATGGCACCGAGGTAAAATGTCTCGACGCCATAGATCTTGGCTCCGAGGTGCCTGGCTGTGCACAACAGGGCATCCTAGGTGGCATTCACGTGGCCGGTACCTCAGCGCCAGAACACATGGCGCCGAGCTCGGCGCCACAGATCTTGGCGCCGACCTCGGTGCCATGTATTCTACGCCGAGCATGGATTCAAAGCGTGCGGCCAAGTTTCCCTTGCTGAGGCTGCTCTCATTTCTTCCTCCTTCCTCTCGGTTTCTTCCTGTCTCTAACCCGCCCAATCTCTTGAATCGACGAATTTAACCTTGGATACTTGGATTTGATCCATACATCTTCGCGAGCAAGGTATCTTCTCTCCTCTTATCATTTTTACGCATTGATTTGGTATATATTACGTCTATTTTACAACCCTAGATACGTTATTACCTAATGTTTGAAATGATTTTTAATTTTTTGTATTATGTAACGGTAGGATGCCAAGGCGTGGTAAAGCTGGTAAGCCAAGGTAATCCTTTATCATTGTGTTATATTATGTTTTCATTTACGTGCAACAAATAGAAAAACTCTAGGTTTAGGGTTTAATGTTCATTGCTTTCGGTTCTTAGAACAAATTTGATTCAATTGTAGTTATGGCCGGATGACCGAAAATGCCTTCGACTCGTTGCCTCTGCCTAGTGGTGTTCCAGTGCCCATGTGCTTTTGCGGCGATCCTTGCAAGGTAGCCAATTCCGATGAAGAGGACATGTATAGGTAGAGGTATTGGATGTGTACCAATTTTGTGTTTGAGCCTACACTTCGTCAGCGCCGCATTAACAAGATGGTGAGAAATTGATGTTGTTTAATATTTATTTTGTGTCAAATGAAGCCTTACATGATTTATTTGTTTTGTAACAATTGCATTTGTTGCAGACCCCTCCACCGCTCTGTAATTTTAAGCAGTGGATCGACACTGAGATCAAGTCAGAAGACAAGGAGTGGATGTAGAAACTGTTACGGTGGGAGGCAGAGGACAGGGAGATGATGGAGAAGACACGTAGAGAGGAGGCTCTAGAAAAGGAGCACAAGGAAGAGGAGGAAAGGAGACGTGTTGCTTCGCATAGGGAGGAGAGGGAGAGGAAGCTTGAGCGTGCGCTTCGAGCGAAGGCAGCGATGGAGGAGAATCCTGATGCCCAAAGGAAGGGAAAGTGGCCTCGTTGCACTCAGTAGTCTTCATGACTTGCTAGTTCTATGGTTTATTCATGAACAATGTTGTCTAGTCTTGGACTTTGCATTGTGTTGTCATGTAATACACTTTTAGTTTATCGTCATGTACCTCAAATGTTGTTATGTTGATTAATGTGCTCTATTATTGGACCTTTCATAGTGTTGTTGGTTTCATTATTTGTTATCATAATATTGAGTTTAATATTGCATAGGTAGTGAAACGAGCTCACGTAGTGCAAATAAAATGTAACGAAGTAGTGGATTACCTAATTCAATACACACAACACATGAAATGGCATGTGATAACATATACCAAACTAGGGTACAGAGGTCCTGGAGTAAACCTAACATGCCTTAGGTAATTGAAGCAAACAACAAGCACATGAAATGGCATGTGAGAACATGTGCCAAACAAGGGTACATAGTTCCTTCAACTAACCCTAACATGCCTTAGGTGTTAAACCAAAAAACAAACACATGGATGTGGCCCGTTAAAAAGATTGGTTCGTCCTAGTAGTGTGGCCACATAGAAAATTGTGTTGCACCTTCTCCACAGTATCCTCCCATTGTTGATGGTGGCGGCGGCAGGGGTGGTGGCGGAGGACCTTTGTTCCTGTGATTAGGGCAGATGCAATATGGATTATTGCAGAGTGCCTCCTGTGAACTGGCACCATTGTTGTCGTCTTCCTGTTCATCGTCCTTGTAACCGCTGCTAACTTCCCTTTCTAGATCGAAGATACGGTCCTGCAGGTAGTAGATGTACTCCGCATGCGGATAAATAGGTCGAGGATCGACCCACCTAGTGAACCCACAGTTTTCTTCGGCCAAGGAAGACTGCAATAAGTATGTCATGTAAGTTGTATAGAAGAGAAACATATTGAAGAAACAAATAGTAATAGAAATTACCCATGCTCGTAGGCATTTGAAGAAACGACGACCTCCATCTATTCCCTCGGTGAACATCTGCACTAGGCAGTCCTCACCATGCATGCATTTTGGCCACTCTTCTTTCCGTTCATCGTATCCTCTTAGTGGTGCCTTTTTGGTGAAATCACTTTTGCTCTCAACTAGGAAACTCTCATAAAGAGCTTCCTCAAAGAAATTAGGACCAAGAGAACCCTCTCACATAATGGTAGTTCCCTTCCCCTTTCCTCTCCCTCTGGACAATCCTCCAGACATTGGTACTACAACGAAAGAAAATACTGAGGAGTTCTCTTCTTCCTTGTTGTGTGTGTGAATGAGAGGGAGTGAGGGGTTATTTATAGGTTGGGAGGAGGAATGGAGGCCTCTCAATGTGCCATGTCAGCGATCCGTGTGCCTCTTCACCTCAGCCCTTGGATCAAAAAGTAATAAGATGGATGGTGGAGATGGAGTAAATTCTCGGCAAGGTGTCGAGTGCACCAACAGTGGTGCAAAGGTGCATACCCCAAAATCTGCTCCTATACGACACTGAGTATGCCCTGGTGTCTATCAGATATGACACCTACCTCCCTATGAGGGCCAATGACATGGATCCTAACAAGCCACAAGAACCATCCCCAGCTATCTTTGTTCTCCGTCTCCACCAAAGCGAAAGCCAAAGGAACCAATGCGTTGTCTGCGTCACACAAAATGGCTACCAAAAGTGTACCCATGTACTTGCCAAGCAGAAAAGTACCATCAATGGATAACACTGGACGACCGTGCCTGAAGGCCTCGACGCACTGGGAAAAGCACCAAAATGCACGAAAGAATATCTGCCTCCCGTCCTTCCATTCATTCGGCTTTGGGATATACACGTAATGCATGAATGGATTTGCTGCTTTCATTGCATTGAACATTGCAGGCAACTGCTCGTACCCCTCCTCCTAGTCCCCATATATCATCTTCCAGGCCCCTTGCTTTGTCCTCCATGCTTTCTCATACTTTATGTCATACTTAAATATCTCCTTAGTCATCTCCATAATTGTCCTGACCTTCAAGTTGGGCTGACCCTTGAAAGTTATGTATAACTTTCTAGCAATGAGGGTAGAGGTCAACTGTCTATGCTTCTATTTTAGATCTATCTAGGCACAAGTGTGTGGACCTACAATTTTGGTGATCTTGAATTTCCCTATGGCTATCTGTTTGTGAGCACAGACCCTCCAATTGCAATCTGCCATCTCGCACACCACTATGTAACGGCGCTCCACATAGGAGTGCCTCACCTTGAATGGTCTCTTATGTCTCACAGAATATTCCTATAGCCACCTTCTTAAGGTGGGCAAGTCCTTGAAGACCATGCCCTTCTGAATTTCCATGATGTCATCGGCCTCAGGAGCCTCTAGGAGCTCGTCATCTCTTCCTTCTTCATAAGTATGTTGAGAATGACTAAGGTCACTAAATTCATGAACCAGTGGATCACGATCAGGACACAAGCGTCTGATGAGCTCCATTTCTTATTCGCTCAAAGCTGCAACTAGGCGGTCATCATCAGAATCAACAGCCCTTGCTGTGCCATAAGGCTCCTCATCATCCGCAATATCAACATCTACACTGTTAGAGGCCATAAACCCAAGGTCCACGTTGGTTGATGGAGGAATAGGAGCACAACCAACATTATCAGGATTGTCTCCTGCATTTAAAGCACAAATATGGATAGGACTGAGACAAAGGAATGGAATGAACAAAGAATAAGGAAACCCAAAGTGTTACTAAATCACTACTAGGATGATTTTGTGTCAAAGGGATCTCCTGAGGGGCACCAAAAACATCATCTATCCCACATTCTGCACGGACACCAGGACATACACCAACCTCATTCAGGGTGGATTGAGCATCGGGCACCACAACCACATCTTCCACATCCACCTCACGGTTGGGTAACAGAGGCTTAGAGGGTGCCGGATTCTCTGCTGCTGGCGACAACCCATGAGGAGGTGAATGAACATTAGGGGGTGAATACCCATGAGGGGTGGGATCATTGGACAACTTCCGCATAACCAAATCCAAACATTGAAACCCATTCTTCATAACAGTTTTGACATATTTGTCCCATTGAGACTCTGATGCAATTGGGACCAACCGCCTCAAAATTGTCCCTGACCTGCCATGGTGAAGTACCCCCCTCAACTAAGAGGGTATCTTCATTTGAATTGCATTTAAGGTCATCACGAGCCCTACCAAACAACTCAGAAAACAATGGCCGATCACCGAATATCACTGACACCCTTTGTATTCCAACAAAACTGACATTCCCAAACTCATCTTCCTCCACACTTCCTCCATGATACAGGGTGACTACATTGTCCATCTAGTTGGTATGCACAACACCAAAGTTATTACGGGTTTACATATAAAAGTTTCTGACTCTCTACCTAAATAAATAAGTATCTAATCTAAACCACCTATCTATCTAACTACATCTACTACAAGTACTACCTATATAACTAAATTACCTAACTATCTAACCATCTATCTAAATTAGCTAAATAAATATCTACCTAAATTAGTTAACAAAATTAGCTAATTAAACATCACTAAATCACTAAATAACTATCTATCTAAATTAGCTAAATAAACATCACTAAATCACTAAATAACTAAAAAAGCTTTACCAAACTACAAAACTATATAAAATAAATAACTACACTATCTAAACTAACTCAATTAAAAAAACTAAAGAAAAAAAACCTGGGAGCCGGTGGCGTCACTAGGGGCGGTGGGGTCACTAGGAGCCGAGGGAGCCGCGAGAGGAGGCGCGCGTCCGACGGTGGTGGCTCGCGGCGAGGTCCGAGGTGGCGTCGCGGGCCAGTGCGGTAGCAGCTCCAGCGACGTTGCTTCGGTACGGCACTGAGTGCTCGGCGGTAGCTGGCTGGGGCGACAGCGGCTCTGGCGGGTCGGGTCGGCGGTGTCCTCGCAAGCCACGGCAACCGCGGTGAGCATGTGGCGTTCCTATGGCCTCGAGCCCGATGGCGTCCTCGTGAGCCACGATGGGGGATGGGCGGAGTAGCCGCCTGACTCGGATGCCGGCTGCCCGCCGGCTGGTGGGGATGCCGGGGAGAAGCAGGGGCCGCCCTCGCCGTCGGTGCGCGTGGAAGGAGCTCTGGGGCGACGAGGGCGGACGTGGGAGCGGATGGGGGAGCGAGGGAGGCGACCGGCGCACGGGGGACGGCAGGTGGTGAACTTCAGTAGTGGAGCGGGCGACAGCCGGTGGAGGAGGCGCAGGCGATGATGGGCCTGGCTAGCAGCGGCGGTGAGAGGGACAGGAGAGATAGAGCACGAGAGAGGGAGAAAGAGAGCACGAGAGAGCTACGGCGGCCACACGCTTGAATCCATGCTGGGCGCCAGAATACATGGCGCTGAGGTCAGCGCCAAGATCTGTGGTGCTGAGCTCGGTGCCAAGATCTGTGGCGCCAACCTCGGCGCCATGTATCCTGGCGCCAAGGTACCGGCCACGTCAATGTCACCTGGGCTTCCCTGCTGTGCTCGACCAGGCACCTCGGAGCCAAGATCTGTGACACCGAGACGTGTTACCTCGGCGCCATGAGTCCTGGCGCCGACCCCCAGGGTCCAAAGATGAGTTTACGTCTCCCAGGGGACCAAACATAAATTTTCTTAAAAAAGGACCAAATTGTAAAAAATTGGGGGTGGCGTGCCTCTCCATGTCTCCTTGGCTTCATGAGTTCATGGCGTGCGTGGCATGCTTGGGCTAGGGCAAAGGCCCAATATCTACTAGGCCGTCCCAATGGCCTATAAATACCCATGTAATTTCTTTTGTTTTTGTGTAAGGTTAAATTTTGTATACTTTTATTTATAACTAGTAGACATGTACGTGCGACACACACGTGTCTTTTAATAATAATATTTTTGAAGAAAAATAAAGATGACTTTGAAAAGTCAATTTCTACATTGTTTCAAATATAATTACCATGGGGTTAAAAATTTTAAAACATAAGACTCTATGGTAAAATTTTTACCCACCTAAAAGATTAAAAGATTCCTTTCTACCTAATCTCATGTCTTGGATGTATTTTGAATTTTTTCGTTAAGGTTTAGAAAATTTCATCTCTTGGGTGTGCTTTGAATTTTTTTTCGTTGAGGATAAACCTCAACCTACAACTGCCCTTTTTGTGTATCTTGGTTAATAAATTTATCTTAAAAACCCTTCAATGTCTTATACACCTCAACCTGGAATTGACCTTTTGTGTAACTTGAGGGGAGGGGGCTGAAGTGTCTTGGGTATGTTGAATTCTCTATTTTTCCTCTTATTAATACAACGCTTACACAATTTTATATATTTGACAAATAAAAGCATTTATGCATGTCCTCATAATAGATGGGAAGTAATTACCATTTCTTCATTTCATGTAGACGGGAAAGCAAAAAAATGCATTATGTAGAACATAATTTTTCATTAGCCAAATTGGCAACTATATAGAGTACAAACAACGAAGAGACAACAATCACTAAAATAGGTGAGGTCAATTCATTGAGTAGCCGCTATTATAGCACAGTTCTGTTGCTTAACAACACTAACAGCGGGCAATCTCCATATGATCATGCATCTCCATCTCTTTCCCTCCCTTCTCCCCATTCTTTTACATCACTCTCATTGGCATCCTAGAGGAGCTTCGTAGCCTTCTATGCGTCCTGTCTCAAAATGAAAGAGATCTATATATTCCTTAAAGAGCCATCTAGATTAATGTTAGCTGGTATCGTTGTCTTCTCCAAACTACATTGTACCTTTCATCTTCACCAAACAATCTATAGTCTAACTTTTCTTGCGCCCCATCCTTGTCCTTATTGCCACCACTTTCCTTGTGCCCCATCCTTATCCTTCTTGCCATCATGTGGAGCAAGCTCGTTTAGGACCACCCACAAGCTAGGTTCACTATTGCGTATTGCCTCGTCATTCGTCGACACAGTAACTTACACAGCGGCACCATACTTGAAGCACCTTGCATGTTGCTACTCAAGAGTAAAAAACTTCATTATCAACCAAAAAAAGGTTTACTAAATTGATTTTGATTTTTTAAAAATTCCAATTGTATATAGAAAAAGGCTGCTACTTAACTTTAGCTAGGTGTTGTATGTAGAATGGGTAGTGAGTTTAATGGACATGGATATCTGAATGGGTAGTGAGTTTAATTTCAAAGTTTCAAGTTTGACAGTGATTAAAACCAGGTAAATGCTATCGGCAACAAACAATACAACATGCTTCATGCTGATGTAGAGAGGGAGTTGATCTCAACTGTACTCATATGTATGATGGCAGGTTGTTCTGTAAGCTTTATCTAACTCTGGAATGGATAGTTATATCATATAAATAACATACAAGACACATAAACCTGCAAACATACCGAACAAAGTACACCATTCTGTTGCTTTACTGTGGTGCAGCTTCAGGTTAAAATAAAAAAAGGGAGCATATATATACATACTGTCTTATAGAATATCAACTTCTAAGAAACCGTTGATAATTATAATAGCAAAACAGCAGGGTGTAACATCAAAGCAGACAAATTTATAATTTGAACCCTTCTTTGTTCTCAACCAAGAGGGTTCATACCAAAACATCTACTTTATCCTAGAAATATGTGGAATGAACAATCAAACTAACGCTTACCTTTGCAATCTCTACAAGTTGGTCATGGTTGTCATGGCCATAAAAGAATGGTTCCCTGCAAAATTTCTGCAATGGCCATTGTGTCCAATAGAATTAGCCTAAGGACAGCATTTTTACCAGCCAATACTACGCATGTCTAAAGAATAATCATAGTCAGTTCAGGTCCCTTGAATATGCCCAGGTCAGATGCCAAAAAGAATGCATGGAGTACGGACCAATATTGCGAATTAGATATGATTTTTTAATTAACACAAATAAATTGCAGTGTTCAAGGATACCATGCTAGCTGTCGGGTTCATAAACCCGGGGTCCCTCGTGGACCGGCTTCCACGCCAGGGCTCGGCCCAGGAGGACGACTTCTTTTCTTCTAGACCGGCCCGGAGAGTCTAAATTCAACAGACCGAAGCACTCGCTTCGGGCCCTGGCCGCCTTCGGCCCATCTTACAGACCGGAGCACTCGCTTCAGGCCCTGGCCGCCTTCGGCCCATCTTTCCGACCGGAGCACTAGCTCAGGCTCAGGCCAACTCCGAACTGGCCTCTCCGATCAGGAGCGCTAGCAGTCAGGCCCCGGCCGCCTTCGCACGGCCTCCGCTCGGAAAGCCTGACCCAAGGACCGCCTCCGACTCCGACCCCAGTGTCTCCGACTAGGGTTCATAGAAAACCCTGCCCATCGCTATTCTCCGACTGGCGCGCCAGAACCGACTGGGGCCATCCGACCGGGGACGCCCGCTCAGGAAGAACCAGAAGGCGTACGAAGGAAGGCAAGACGGGGCTCGCAAGTCAAACCACGGCACTAGGGACCATACCCTGCGGAATAGTACTTTACAACCGCCCTGCCATAAACAGTATTGTAGGCGCCAACGTTTACCTCTACAGTATTGTAGGCGCCGGTCAAAACACCCGTACGGTAAGACCCCCATGTACCTCTGGGCATCAACAGTATTGTGGGCGCCAGAATTCACCTGTACCAGGTGAACGTGGTAAAGCCATGCCTCCAGTCGGCGAGACAACATTTTTGCAGGTACCGACGTCCTCCAGTCTTGAAGAAAGCAGCTCAACCTCCCACATGTACCTGACATTCTGCAGTGACATCAACAGTATCGCGGGCGCCCACTATTGTCCCATCCCCATCGACGTGGGCAACAAGGCTTAGAAACGTCCATACTCTCTCTCCCTCTCATTTGTAAAGCCATCCCCTTCTTCTATAAAAGGGGGTGTGCTCCCTCCAAGCACAGGTAGTTCACCCAAGTTGACTTCTTCAAGTTCAAGTTTAGGGTTGGACACTTCGTTCATAGCATAGCTCCTGCCGATCTCGGCCCTTCCGACCGAACCGACCGGACACCCCATCTCTCTCTCTCGTTTGTAACCCGACTATAGACTTCGAGCACCTAGGCTCAGGAATAAAGTCACCGACCGACCCGCACTGGACGTAGGGCACGTTGCCTGAAACCAGTATAAATCCCTGTGTCATTGAGTGCTAGGCCACCTCCGATCACAACGTGCAGCAAAACTACAAATATTTACTAGTTGGTCACTTTCTGTACCGACAGTTGGCGCCGTCCGTGGGGAAGACGCTGTACGTTCAACACTTTTTTGGTAATCAGATGGCCCATTCTTCCGCCACCCCCGCCGTGGCGGGCTCGGGTGATATGATTCGCTTTGGCTCGATGGAATTTCTCGCACTCTCACCCGCCGGGATGCGGGTTCCACCCGTCTTCGAGCCTTCCTAGGCCTTCCGCTTCGGAAGCCTAAACTTCATCGCCGACCGGCTCGGCGTACTCTACCTCTGCGAGGAGGCGCACGTTCTGACACCCGTCGAAGGAGCGCCCTCCATCGACTCCGGGACACGCGACATCGACGGCGCGGCATCTGCGCTTCTATCCAAGCAAACTATTTGCTCAAACCCCGCTGTAAGTAATGCGTGTACTGTTACTTACTCTTCATTTACTATCCCCAATCGAGCACTCGGAGAGATTGTGTCGTCCACGCCACAAACACCGCACGATCAGTTCCCCTACGACCTCACGTCCTCTACGGATATGTACGCCCGGGGACTCCGAAGGGTGCTGGCGCCTTTCCCCCTCACGTCCGAATTCATGGGAATGGTAGGCCGCGCTCCTGCCGCTTCCCACGAACCCTTGGATGGTGAGGGCATGAGCGACGATTCCAGCGTCTGCGACATGGCACCACGCCACTGTTCGTCCTAGGAGTGCGCCATGGCGGACGCTCCGGGATAGCCGCCGATTGTTGTGGAATCTGCACAGACTCACACCCCTCCGGACCTACGTGCGGAGGGTCTCGCGTCTGTGCAAGCGTACGTCGAGGAATTGCGACAACGGTGGTAGAACCAGTCGCCGCCTGCGCCGACTCAGTCGGCCCAGCGCGTCGTGCCCCACGCACATGGCCTGGCGGGTGGCGCTCGGGGCTGCGCCCGTCAAGTCCAACGCGACATCGTGAATGAGGGAAATGATGTCCCACAATTTGCCTGGGCAGGCCAGAATATCGATGTTGCAGCGATGCTTCTACGCGGTGTTCCCGAGCCCGTCAACCCTCAGGAGCGGGCAGTCTACCAGGAACCTCTGGGTTTTAGTAGAAGCCGCCGCCATCCAACAGGCTGAAAGCTCCACGTCATGACTTCGATGCACGCCCTCTCTCCCCACCAGGGGAACAGGGACGCGCCTAGACGGATCGCTCCGTTTGCTCGCTGCTACAGCTGCCTGACACCGGCTCGGAGTGCGGTAGTCGCGCCACGGTCCGAACCGGGCGCCTGCTCCGCACCTACCATTGGGACACGAGTGGCCCGATCTGCACTAGGACGTCCCATAGCGCCATTAGCGACCGGCATCGATCCCAATGTAATAACGATATCCACCATACGGCGGCAGGTGCCATGAATCCCTGGCCAAACCATCGAGGGAACCAGCGAAACGCGCCCCAGGCGCAGTCACCGGCCGGACGGCCAGAGCCCTAGCCTTGAGGGCCTAGGGCCTCGGGCCTTCAGCCGGCGCATCCAGAAAGCACCGTTCCCACAGCATTTCCGGCTGCCCACCAACGTCACCAAATACACTAGGGAGACAAACCCAGGCATTTGGCTCGAAGACTTTCTGGCTCGCCTATTGGGCCATAGGAGTGGATGATGACTTCTTCATCATTCAATATCTTCCCATTTGCATGGGGGAACATGTCCGGGCGTGGCTCAAATTCCTTCCGCAAGACAGCATCCGCGACTGGGCGACCTCAAGAGGGTCTTCGTCGGGAATTTCTAGGGGACGTACGTCCGACCGGGGAACTCCTGGGATCTCAAGAGCTGTTAGCAAGAGCCCAGCGAGTCCCTACAGGATTACATCCGTAGGTTCTCCCAACGATGCAACTCCCTCCCTGACGTTGTCAATGCAGACGTCATCAGCGCGTTCCTCTCCGAGATGAACTGCGAGTCCCTTATCCACAAGCTTGGCTGCTTGAAACCCCGTACCACCCGCGACCTGCTTGATGTAGCCACCAACCACGCCTCTGGTGAAGAGGCGATTGGAGCGGTCTTGAGTGGAGGCCGGGACAAGGTCAAAGCCAAACGTACGGACCCGGACGAGGGCCCCTCCATGCAGAGGGGCAAGAAAAATAAAAAGGATCTACGTCGATCGGATAGCGCCCCGCTGGTCACCACGACCGATCGCACAGTCATGCAGATCAGGGACTACCTAACCACTTCAACAAGCTCATGGATGGTCCATGCCCCAACCATGCCTACCCTATCAAACACCTCTACAAGGAGTGTGAGCTCCTCAAACATTTCCGCCGATAGGCCAGCGGGCCAAAGGAGGGAGACGGCAAAGAGGCAGCACCCAAGAAGGGAGGTACGGTAGGCAAAGATGCGGACGACTTCCCCGACACTGATGAATGTATCATGATCTTTGGCGGATCCAACGCCGTCTGGACCAAGCGACAACATAAGGTTCGCTATTGAGAGGCATGCGCCGCCGAGTCGGCCATCCCCTCCTTCCTCAGCTGGTCGGAGTCTTCGATCACCTACGATCAGAGGGACCATCCCTCCCACATCGCAAGACCAGGAAGCTATCCGCTCATCGTCGACCCCATCATCCACAAGAACCGGCTTACGAAGGTGCTGATGGACGGCGGCAGTGGCCTCAACATCCTATACATTGACACCCTCGATGCCATGCGCATCCCCCGATCGGAACTCCGCCTGGCGGGCTCCCCTTCCACGGGGTAATCCCAGGAGCGTAGGCATACCCGCTCGGGCAGATCGATCTGCCCTGTCATGTTCGGTAGCCGAGCCAACTTCTGCTCGGAGGTCCTCACCTTCGAGGTGGTGGACTTTCCAGGGTCCTACCATGCCATCTTGGGGCGGCCATGCTACGCGAGATTCATGGCAATCCCCAACTACACCTACCTCAAGCTGAAGATGTCAGGACCAAACAGGCGTCATCACTGTGAGCAGTGCAGTTCTCGCACGCCTTTACGTGCGACCGCGAACACTACGAGCTCGCCACTATGGTCGTCAACTCGTCTGAACTCCCATGGCTCGGGAGTCATCGGCTCCGGTAGCCCCGGACTATAACCAACCAACTTCCTCGTCGGCCTTCCGCCCACTTGAAGAAACCAAGACTGGTGGGAATCGACCCCACCAACCCAACCAAGACAGTTCGGATCGGGACCCAGCTCCTATCCAAATAGGAATGCGAGCTCGTCGACTTCCTGCATGATAATTGTGAAGTCTTCGCATGGAGCCATCTGACATGCTGGGGATACCCTAGGAGGTTGCCGTGCACTGCACTACTGCCTTGCCCCGGGCGCTAAGCCCACCAAATAACGCCTATGTCGCTTCGATGACGAAAGGTGCAGGGCCATAGGCGAGGAAATCGCCAAACTCCTGGCAGCCAGGGTTCATCAGGGAGGTCTTCCATTCTGACTGGCTCGCCAATCCCGTCCTGGTCAGAAAGAAGACCGGAAAGTGGAGAATGTGCGTCGATTATACTGGACTTAACAAAGCAGTGTCCAAAGGATCATTTCCCATTACCACACATAGACTAGATAGTTGACTCCACCTCGGGTTGTGAAATCCTCTTCTTTCTGGATGCCTACTTAGGCTATCACCAGATCACGATGAAAGAGTCCGATCAGCTCGCAACCTCGTTCATCACCCCATATGGTTTGTACTGCTACGTGACCATGCCTTTCGGCCTAAAGAACGCTGGCGCCACCTACCAAAGGTGCATGCAGCAATGCTTCGCCGACCAAATCGACCCGCTCGACCAGCCCGATCAGGCCGAGCGGCCAAAACCAACGATTGCCGTCTATGTTGATGACATAGTGGTCAAAACGGCTCAAGCTTGCGACCTAATCGCAAACTTGGCCGCGATGTTCGCAAACCCCCGAAGGTTCAACATCAAGCTGAATCCCAAAAAATGTGTTTTCGGGGTTCCAAAGGGGAAACTGCTTGGATACATCGTATCTGAGCGCGGCATCGAAGCCAACCCCGAAAAGATCACTGACCATCTCCAACATGGGCCCCATCCGCAACGTCAAGGGCATGCAGAGGCTCACCGGTTGCCTGGCTGCCCTAAGCCGCTTCATCTCCTGGCTCGGTGAATGGGGGATGCCACTCTACAAGCTCCTCAAAAGGACGAATGCCTTTGTCTGGACTGAGGAAGCCTAGCAGGCTCTCAAAAGCCTCAAAACATCCCTAACATCGGCCCTAATCCTCGTCGCTCCCAAGCAGGGAGAACCCCTCCTCCTTTATGTCGTGACAAGTAACCATGTGGTGAGCGCTGCCCTAGTCGTAGAGAGGGAGGAACCAGGACACCAGCTCAAAGTGCAGCAACCCGTATACTTCATCGGAGAAGTGCTTACCGACCCCAAGGTCCGGTACCCCCAGGTGCAGAAACTCCTATACGCCACACTAATGGCAACCAGGAAGCTCCTACACTACTTCACCGACCATGAAGTCACGGTCGTCACTTCATACCCACTAGGAGACATCGTCCACAACCGCGATGCCGCAGGACAAATCTCCAAGTGGGCTCTTGAACTCATGGGCCATGACATCAGATATACCCCCACACCGCTATTAAGTCTTAGGCTCTCGTGGACTTTGTCGCCGAATGGACAGAGGTCCAGCTACCAATTCCGGATGTCACCTACGAATACTGGACAATGTACTTCGATGGGTCTATAATGGCACCCGGCTCGGGAGCTAGAGTGGTTCTAATCTCCCTGGATGGGAGTAGGCTCCGTTACGCCATCCGCCTCCACTTCTCAGCTTCAAACAATGCCACGGAATATGAGGCCCTTATCAACGGACTCCGCATCGCCATCGAGCTCGACGCTACGTGACTCTACGTCCATGGTGACTCGGAACTAGTCGTTGATCAGGTCATGAAGGAGTCCTCCTACAAAAGCCCCCTCATGACGGCATACTACCAAGAGGTGCGCAAGCTCGAGGACAAATTCTAGGGGATCGAACTGCATCACATCCCTCGAAGGGACAATGATGCCGCCGATTTCCTCACAAAACTGGCCGCCAGGCTAGGATCTGTCCCCAAGCGGGGTCTTCATCAACGACATCCATGATCCGTCCGGTCACATCTTGGAAGATCCAACCCGGACTGCACCCTGACGCCCAACCAGCGCTCGAGGGCTCTAACCCCAGTACCTTTACACCACCCGCAAGCGTCGCCGTATTGGCGCCCGGTCAAACTAATTGGCGAGTACCGCTACTCGCCTACATCCTCAAAGAGGTTCTCCTGCCCAAAAGGATGGAGGCCCGACGAATCGCTCGCCACGCCAAAACCTTCGTCGCACTCGGTGATGAGCTCTACAAACGGAGCCCATCAGGGGTACTCATGAAGTGTATCCTCACTAGCCAAGGGAAGGATCTCCTCCTCGAGGTTCATGCCGGCATTTGCGGGCATCACGTGGCCCCGAGGTCGCTGGTCAAAAAAGCCTTCCGTCAAGGTTTTTACTGGCCCACCACACTACGAGATGCAGAGGAAGTCGTTTGTAGGTGTGAGGGATGCCAGTTCTACGCCCGGCAAACCCATTTGCCAGCACAAGAGCTCCAAACCATCCCTATCACCTGGCCATTCGCGGTCTGGGGCCTCGACATGGTAGGACCCCTCAAAAAGGCCCCGGACGGTTTCACTCACCTACTCGTAGCGGTCGACAAATTCACCAAGTGGATAGAGGCCAAACCCATCACCAACATCCGGTCGAAGGAGGCAGTCAAGTTCTTCCTTGACATCATCTACCGATTCGGCGTTCCCAACTGTATCATCACTGACCATAGGACTAACTTCACCGGGAAAAAGTTCCTAAACTTCAGTGACAGATATGGCATCAGGATCGACTGGGCCTCGGTCGGACATCCATGAACTAATGGTTAGGTCGAACACGCCAATGGCATGGTCCACCAAGGACTTAAGTCACGCATCTTCGTCTGACTCAACAAATACGCTGGGCGATAGGTTGTGGAGGTCCCAGCGATCCTCTAGAGCCTACGAACGACCCCAAACCGATCCACGAGATTCACACCCTTCTTCCTAGCCTACGGAGCTGAGGCAGTGTTGCCCTCCAACCTCAACCACGGCGCACCAAGAGTGAAGGCTTTCGACCACGATCGAGCCACGGAGGCCCAACAAGACACAGTCGGTCTACTCGAAGAGGCCCATGAAGCAACCGTCATCCGCTCCGCTCGCTACCAACAAACCCTCCGCATGTACCACGAAAGGAAGATTAGAGGAAGGATTCTCGAAGTCGGCGACCTTGTACTCTGAAGGACCCAACCAACGAAGGAAAAACACAAGCTCTCTCCACCATGGGAAGGACCCTATACGGTAACCGAAGTAGTCCGACCGGGCACCTACCGACTGGAGGACAACAACGACAACCTTCTCAATAATACTTGGAACATTGAACAACTACGTCGTTTTCCCCTAAATTTGGTCTAAACCACTTTTTTGTTAGAACACGCTCCCGTAAGAGCACCCCTGCCCGAAACACTTTCAGCCTGGGTCGCTCGGGGGCTCCATGTACAATATTAAAATATTACCTCCCTTTTTACTATCGCACGATAAAGCAACTGTGTCCCCAAACAGAAGCACATTCCATTCCCTGTGTTTTCCTTACGTAACTCTGTTCTTGTTCCCAACCAAACACACCCCGCCTTTTCCTACAATTACGAACAGCTGAGCCTCGCGGGCCACGCCCCGGGCTCACAAGGCCGCAGCCTACGGAACAAACGGGCAGGTATGAGAAAGAAAGGATAAAAAACAAAAGTTTTGCTAAGATAAACACAGGGAACGAATATCGCGGTTCTGTCACAAGGACAGCACGGATGTATTTGTTAATACAGAAATCTATTCACATGGGGATTCACCCACAAACCTAAACTATTGCATTCTCTGCTGTTACAAATACTACTACGGGTCGCTCAACGACATCGCCTAGAGGCCAAAGAAGAAACCGGATGCAACCACCAGGGACCTGCTCGGCTCCGCTCCTTCCACTTCGGCGAATGCAATAAATACCTTCAGGACGTTGCACCTATAGATGCTCAGCAGAAGAACATGGAGCCCCTGGCTGGAGGCACCACCACATGAAATCTCCACCAAGAGACCAACCTGACCCCCTGAGTCGATCGAATCGCTCAGTATCCACACCTGAGATACAGGTAGGAAGCGAAGGGGCGCCCCATGCGGGCCATGCCGACTCCGTCTCGAATGACGAGCATGGGTCCTCGGTCGAACATTTCGACTGAAGCTCTCTGAACCGTATCTCTTAGGTCATCAAGGTGAGCATGTTTTCATTAAATATGAAACTAGTTCACACGAGGGCTAACCCACGATTGACGAGCGTAGGTCTCGGTCGAACGTTTCTGACCGAAGCTCTTCGAACCTCGTCACTCCAGTCATCAAGGTAAAACACTATCAAAGCCCCTCTATTTCAATTTAAATCATTCATACATCCATACGCACATTTCATTCCATATGCCTGAAATCCCTCTGGACGGTTAGGGCATGAACCGCCCGAGGGCTCGGGAACTAAGCATCGCACGTGCAGCGAAATGCATCAGAATCATGATGCTCCATGTTGCCTCATTCAATATGAGTAACCAATAGAGCCAGGGGAGAAAACCATAGATGAGCACCATGTGGCCCTAGCCCAGGTCTGACAGACCGGGTCATCTCAACCTTCTCGTTCGATCCTGAACCTCTCGCCAAGCCCACTAGAATCTCCACCGAGGGGAGGCCGAAAGGCCACCTAGGTTGGTCTCCGAAATGACCTAGGCATCTGTCGGGTTGTAGGTAAAGGAGTAGTGGAATGTCACAAGAGGGCTATGCCGACCCCGTCACGAACGACTGGACCCGAATTCCACTCGATCACACCCGTTAGCGAACTCACCGAGCTAGTCGTTCGAGCCCGAGCGATCAGGACAGGTGACGAAACTCATCCCCCCTAGGTTTGTGAGGAACCAGATAGGGTAACGCACATAAACTCACATCGACCCCTGCGAAGGCCCAATAGGGCTCGGGGGCTCAAGAAAAATGCCAAGGACGGCGACCTTGAACTCGCCAGATCCATGACTACAACTCGCTCGGTCCCCGGCGCGCACCAAAGCCAGGACCCATGAGTGATGCCTCGTCTGATCTTTAACTAAACTAACAACGTCTTCGTAACGACTTCAGATGGCTTCACTGCGCTCCAAAGAAACCCTGGGACCACGACCCCGAACTCACGTCGACAGGATCAGCGACATCCGGCTACGGCTCCTAGGATCGCGACTCCTAAACTCGCATAACAACTTCACCAACTAAAACTAACTCTCTTGATCCACGGCGCGCACCGACGCCTAGGTCTAATCGCAATTCCACCTCGATCCTATCCACGGCGTGCACCGACACCATGGTCCATTCACGACTTCGACTCACCCGATCCCACGGCGCGCAACGACACCGTGGTTAAACAAAATTTTGTCTCAAAACTAAAAAACATGCATACACGCCTGCTGAGACGACACCCCCAGCCGGTTCGGTTCGAACCGCCTAGGGCTCGGGGGCTACACCCGCGGGTGCGCTCGCGCGCACCCGCCGACAAAACAGAAAAAACATCCCCCATTGACAAACTTAGAAACACCCCCAGCCGGTATGGCATGAACCGCCCAGGGCTCGGGGGCTACACCCGCGGGTGCGCTCGCGCGCACCCGCCGACAAGACAAAAATCCCCCAGACGATTCTACCCGAATCACCCAGGGGCTCGGGGGCTCCTATTGGGTTCATAAACCCAAGGTCCCTCGTGGATCGGCTTCCACACCAAGGCTTGGCCAGGAGGATGACTTCTTTTCTTCTGGACCGGCCCAAAAGTCTAATTCAACAGACCGAAGCACTCGCTTCAGGGCCCTAGCCACCTTCGGCCCATCTTACAGACCAAAGCACTCGCTTCAGGCCTTGGCCGCCTTCGGCCCATCTTTCCAACTGGAGCACTAGCTCAGGCTTCAGGCCAACTCCGAACGGCCTCTCCGATTAGAGCGCTAGCGTCAGGGCCCCGGCCGCCTTCACACGGCCTCCACTCGGAAAGCCTGACCCAAGGACCACCTCCGACTCCGACCCTGTGTCTCCGACCAGGGTTCATAGAAAACCCTGCCCATCGCTATTCTCCGACTGGTGCGCCAGAACCGACTGGGGCCATCCGACCGGGGACGCCCGCTCGGGAAGAACCAGAAGGCATACGAAGGAAGGCAAGACAGGGCTCGCAAGTCAAACCACGACACCAGGGACCATACCCTATGGAATAGTACTTTACAACTACCCTGCCATAAATAGTATTGTAGGCGCCAACGTTTACCTCTACAGTATTGTAGGCGCCGGTCAAAACACCCATACGGTAAGACCCCCCATGTGCCTCTGGGCATCAATAGTATTGTGGGCGCCGGAATTCACCGTACCAGGTGAACGTGGTAAAGCCATGCCTCCAGTCGTCGAGACAGTATTTTTGCAGGTACCGACATCCTCCAGTCTTGAAGAAAGCAACTCAACCTCCCACATGTACCTGACATTCTGCAGTGACATCAACAGTATCACGGGCGCCCACCATTGTCCCATCCCCGTCGGCATGGGCAACAAGGCTTAGAAACATCCGTACTCTCTCTCCCTCTCATTTGTAAAGCCATCCCCTTCTTCTATAAAAGGGGATGTGCTCCCTCCAAGCATAGGCAGTTCACCCAAGTTGACTTCTTTAAGTTCAAGTTTAGGGTTGGACACTTCGTTCATAGCATAGCTCCTGTCGATCTTGGCCCTTCTGACCGGACCGACCGGACACCCCATCCCTCTCTCGTTTGTAACCCCACTACAGACTTCGAGCACCTAGGCTCAGGAATAAAGTCACTGACCGACCCACATTGGACGTAGGGCACGTTGCCTGAACCAGTATAAATCCCGTGTCATTGAGTGCTAGGCCACCTCCGATCACAACGGGCAGCAAAACTACAAATATTTACTAGTTGGTCACTTTCTGTACCGACACTAGCATTTAAGTATACAAAGTATACCCTCGGTTTCAAATTATAAGACATTTTAACTTTTCTAAATACATTGTTTTGACCATATCTATACATAGTGCACTACCGGAAACAGTAGAATTATCGAGTGCCTGAGGGTTTACCGAGTGCATTACATCGGACACTCGGCAAACATCCTATTTACCGAGTGTTCTTAATTCAACACTCGGCAAATAGATAGCACTCGGCAAAATCCAACTTTACCGAGTGCCTAATAAAAAACACTCGGCAAACTACAACAAAATACTCAGCAAACACGGACACTCGGCAAAGTAGAGGCACGTGTGCTGGGCGTGCGGCGGCCATGTGACAGCCGTTGGGTGCGCCGCCCTACCGTTATAACTTTACCGAGTGTCCGTTAGAGACACTCAACAAAGACAAGGTTTGCCAAGTGTTTTTTTATTGACACTCGACAAAATAATATTGTTGCCGAGTGTTTTTTATTGGCACTCAATAAAAATAATAATTTTTTCCTCTCTTGCCCTCCAAACTTTTTCTACTCTCCACATACATGTAGTACTATATTTTAAAATTTGGTATATTTATCGATCTATTTGCTATATTTAATTAATTTATTGCATTTAGAGGAATTTTTTGGTTTAAGTCAAATTTGAACAACAAGTGATTCAAATAATGGAATAAATTGAGTGGAAAAATCATATTCATGTTATTCAGTCCATTTTTGGGCCATACTTGGGAAATGAAAATAAATTTCGAACATTTTGTTCAGGAAACATGACCACGAACGTGTGGCTGAATGGTTTTTAAATTCTAAAAAAAGCAAACAAAGTCTGAAAATCACGAGATTTGTCAAGATCTCATGATATCATACGTGGAGACTGTGGAAAAAAATTGAGAAGGTTTTACACAATTTGTCACATACAACCTTTACAAACAGAAGCATCTCCGAAGAAGAATCAAGGAGTTGAGAAGAATCTGGTAAGATTTGGAGTCAAAGTGACGGTCGAATTGGGGTTTGACTTCAAAACTTTTTGTATAGGCAATAGACAACATAAATTGATTCACATCAAATTTTTGTAATTTTTTGGATCCATTTGATAATTTTAATTTATTAACTGCAATTATAGAATTTTAATTGATATAAATTGAATTTGAGCTATAACTGCATGAAATAATGGATTAATATTCATAGAAAAATCAAATATGCATTGTTGAGTGAATTTGATAAGGTATTTTCAAATTATATCGTAACAAATTTAGTAAAACATGTTATGAAGAAGGATGATGGGTGGGCATGAAATATCAATTTATTTTGCCGAGTGTTAACTGTACGACAATCGACAAACAATATAGTTGCCGAGTGACATATAGTGGACACTCGGCAACATACTCAAGCCTGGCCCCACTTACCAGTACCGTACCGGTTGGAAATTTGAAAAAAACAATGCCGAGTGTTTTGAATCTGGCACTCGGCATACCTTTACTTTGCTGAGTGCCAAATCGCGGGCACTCGACAAAGCCCTTTGGTTTTACCTGATCTGGCCGCACACTTACTCATACACACTCACACACTCACCCACACACACACGCACACCGGACCGCCCTCCGCGTCGCCGGAGCGCCACCCACCACCCCGCGTCGCCGGACCGCCCTCCGCCGCCGGGCCGCCACCCCCCGCAACCAGGCCGCCACCCTCCGCTGCCAGACGACCGCCCCCCACTATCGGGCCCCCACCTTCCTGTGCTGCCACCACCGGCCCCTGCCTTCCCGGCGCACCTGGCGTGACTCCCGGCCCCCTCGGCGCGACTCCCAGGCCCCCGGCGCGATGCCCCTCTCGCTGCCACCGGGTTGCCCCCCTCGCCTGGCCGCCCCTTGCCGGGTAGCCACCTGCTCGATCTCCGCCCCTGCTTCCGTGACTGCCCCCACCTAGCCGCCTTGCCTCATCCCAAGAACTGGTGAGCCCTTCCTCTCTCCTCCTTGTCCTCCCTAGATCTCCCCAGATCGAGCTCCTGCAACTTGGATGTGTAATTTTTACTCATTGGATGTGCTTGTAGTAGTATATTGAGAATATCATGTTTTGTCTCATGGTTAAAGAACTGCCATGAAGTAGTATATTGAGAATTTTGGAAGCTATAGATTTAGACAAAAGAGATAGCATAAGGCATTCCATGAAATCCTAATTGTCTGCCCACCATAAATGGATCATAGATAAGAGATCACGTATTGAGAGGAAAGCTTAGGTTGTAATGGGGGCAATGATGATACAAAGTCATGCACCACTCTGAATGAGGGGATTATTTTCTCACTTTGGGCTAACAAACAAACTTTCTACCCATTTTCCGTCTGAGCCTTCTACTTACATGTGCTTTCTCCCTGTTTTTTGGTTGCGTTTTGTGGGGTTTCTTATGATTCCTGAGAACTGATGATGTGGATCGACCGATCCAACCATGATGCGGACTGAATTTCATTTGAGGTCAAATCTAATGGCTTCTAATGGTTCTCGAGTTACCTCCCTATGTCATTGCTTGTCCAGCATCTTTCTTTCTTCCCTCAAAATCCAGAGGGCGAAAATCAATGCGCTTGTCTTTTGTTTTTTAGCCGGCTTTGTTTTGGATCTGCTGCTGCTTTCAATTGGTTTTGATGAAAAGAGTAGTTTCAAAGAAACAGATGAAGCCAATTTGCAGAGCAAAGGGGATAGATAAGTGGCGATCTTTGCATTGAAGGTTGGCGACACCAAAACTGCAGTTCTCCGTGCCGCTTAGATTTTCCTCTGTTTTGTGACGGCCTCGAACAAGCTGCTACATCTCTTATCTATGATCCAAGCTGTATTTTTTTTTTGTTCTGGTCTTTTTTTTTTCCTTCGTAACGTGGAAGAAAAGACACAATCGATACTGCAAATAGGTCAACTAGTCCACACCACACAAAGTGCTTACCCAGTAGCATGGAATATGAGACGGAACATGGAAGAGAGGAGAGAAATGTGTGTTTGACTATAGATACTCAATAGAAATGTTAACTTTCTCTAAATTCAAATTTTAGTTCAGTAAAAACATTGAAGATACTCAATCGAAATGTTAACTTTGTCTGTTTCAAAGGCAAATACATACTTCTCAAGTGACAATAGCAACTATATTATGAACTTTAGTAAACCAAAATTACACAAATAATCTGCACAACATTTCTTTGCACAATAGCAATGCAAATCCGTGACTAAGGAAAATGAAACACAAGCAAAAGATGAAGTCTAAAATCATGCAAAACAACTGTATAGAAAAAAAAGGTTTCCAACAATAGATTAGCCAATTGTTCTTGGTTATCCATGCTTGGCTTCTTATGTTGATGCTCAATTTGATTACACTCTTTATCATATGAGTCCCACACAAAGTTGATAATAAAACTCTAGAGTTTTTCTAAACACTTCTTGCTTGAATCTTGCAACCACATATCAACTTGCAGGTTTTTGCCGCCGCTCCCTGCCCCGCCCTGCCGCCTGGTTCCGCCTTGCCCTCCCGCCGCCCCACAACTTGCCGTCATTTTGCAAGGTATAAGATGTGTATGTGGTTGTCGGCCATCATGCCATTTGTTGCCGAGTGTATGTGGTTGTCGGCCATCGTGCTGTTTTATTTGTTGCAGGTTTTAGAAACCTCCCCGTGCAAGGGAGGTGCTACCAAAATTTAGATTTGACACTATTATGTTCCTTTTATTGTAGGAAAGGCTATTACAACGTCCTTGACTCGTCACTTTGTAGGACAGCAAGGTGAGGCATAAAAGACCCTTCTTTCCGTATCATGTTCATATATCACGTAACCTAGCTAGGCGTCTCCCGTTCGAAAGAGATACGGTTGGAAATATGCAGATCTTTGCATATCTATAACCGTATCTGTTTTGAATTGTCCATGTTTTTTGGACAGCCCGAGGATGTGTAGATGCGGTTAGTTTCCATGCTCTACTCTGATCCGTGATAGAGTTTCAGTATCATCTCCCTATTGTTCTTCGGATACACAATCTCCCTTCCAGGACGTGTATTTGGAGAACAGCGGGGAGGTGCTGCCGAAATTCTATCTCAAATAGGCGTAGAGCATGGAAACTAACCCCATCTATACATCCTCGGGTGGGATTAGGACCTATCTTCACCTATTAGATAGTATAGGAACATGTAGATGCAACGTGATTTTTTATATTACTCGCTGATATGCTAGAGGATGGATGACCATGAGTGGATGTACACGGGCCGCTCTAGTCAGACTTCGTTGACCGAAGAATGGATTGACAAGACCGATGCTTTCTTGGAATGGGCATTTGCAAGGGTTAAGGAGCTAGTGTCACTTGGTGTCCCTGACAGCAAATGTGCAAACATACATCGACAAACCAAGGTGGTCATGGGTAAACATCTTTGCAAGAATGGATTTACGACAGACTATACCAGGTGGATCTACCATGGTGAAGCCAATCATGGGAGAGACGAGGTTGTGAGACAACGCAATCGAGGAATGTGATGGGGATGCTGGGGTAGGAGACATGTTAAATGACTATCATGAAGCACACTTCGATGAAGGACGTAGGGAGGAGGAGCCAGAGGCTACCGCAAAGGCGTATTACGACATGTTGTCTACGGCACAGCAACCCCTTCACAGGCATTCCAAGGTTTCTCAATTGGATGCCATTGCATGCCTAATGGCCGTGAAATCCTAGTTTAGCTTGAGTCGAGACGCCTTCGATGTTATGCTCATAGTTGTTGGCAGCCTGCTCTCAGGATGGTCACATCTTACCAAAGAGCATGTATGAGGCACATAAACTCCTTCATGCACTTAAGATGCCATACGAGCAGATACATGTTTGTCTGAAGGGATGCATCTTATTCAGGAAAGAGTATGCAGAAGAAAAGTACTATGTAAAGTGTGAATCATCTAGATTCCTAGAGGTAGACTCTGGTGATGGTCAGAAGAGGTAGCTCGCAATCCCCGTGAAGATCCTATGGTACCTTCCTTTTACACCGAGGATCCAATGGCTTTACATGACTGAGGAATCTGTGAAACAGATGACATGGCACAAAAACAGATGTTGATACAATCCTGAGAAGATGGTATACCCATCCAATGGTGAAGCCTGGACAAGGTTTGATGAGATTCATCGTGAGAAAGCTCTAGAGGCTCGTAATGTACGTGTTGCGCTGGCAACAGATGGGTTCAATCCTTATGGAATGATGGCTGCCCCGTACACCTATTGGCCCATGTTCGTTATCCCCCTCAATCTCCCCCCTTGGAGTCCTCTTTCAAAGATAGAACATATTCTTGTCGTTGATAATTCTAGAACACCCAGAGAATAATATGAGTGTATACATGGAGCCTCTGATTGATGATTTGGTCCAGTGCTTGGGAGGAAGGGGTATGGACATACGACCGAGCTACAAAGGCAAACTTCAAAATGCATATTTGGTACCAGTATTCCCTGCATGACTTGCTGGCATATGGGATTTTTTGCTGCTGGTGTGTTCATGGGAGGTTCCCATGCCCAGTATGCCAGGCTTCTCTGATGTTCATTTGGTTGATGAAGGGTGGCAAGTATTCTTCGTTTGACAAACATCAACAATTCCTCCCTCCTGACCATCCATTCAGACTAGACATCAAGAACTTTATGAAAGATGTCATAGTTAAAGACCCTACACCGCAGATGATGATAGGAGCCATGGTTTGTGCTCAGTTAGACGCTTTCGAGGTCAATAAACAAGAAGGTGGTTTTGGGGGATATGGCGAGGAACATGCCTAGGACTCAGAAGTCGTGCTTGTGGAACCTCCCCTATTTTGATGATCTCTTCTTCCACATAACATTGATGTAATGCACACTGAAAAGAATATCGCCGAGGCAATTTCTGGTACAATCATGGACATTCCTAATAAGACAAAGGATAATGTTAAGGCTAGAGTGGATCAAGCGAGGTTATGTGATAGACCAAAGCTGGACATGGCGCCTCCCAGAGCCGATAAGTCGTGGAGAAAGCCAAAGGCCAATTTCGTCTCGACGAGGGCCCAAAGGAGGGAGGTACTAGAATGGTTCCAAACGTTAATGTTCCCTGATTAGTATGCAGCGAATCTGAAGAGGGGAGTGAACTTAGCTACTATGCGAATCAACGGGCTCAAGAGTCATGATTACCACATATGGCTTGAGCGGCTACTTCCGGTGATGGTTCGAGGCTATGTCCCTGAGCATGTCTGGCAGGTGCTAGCGGAGTTGAGCAATTTCTTCCGCCTAGCTTTGTGCCAAGGAGTTATCTCGAACCGTGGTTGCAAAAATGGAAAGAATGACGCCTGTGTTGCTTTGTAAGTTAGGAGAAGATTTTTCCACCCGGCTTCTTCAATCCGATGCAGCATACGATTCTGCACCTCCTGTATGAAGCACGAATGGGGGGGGCGTGTAGGGCCATTGGTGCTATTCAATTGAGAGATGTCAAAAGGTTCTTCGAACTAAATGTAAAAATAAATACAAAATTGAAGCATCCATTGTAGAGGCATACATTCTGGAGGAGGTGTCAAACTTCACAATAAAATACTATGCTGACAACCTTCCTAGCGTGTATAATCCACCCCCTCGTTACAATGCCTGGCGAAGATGAATCGAGCCTTAGCATTTTCCGAGGGCAACTCAGAAGTGCAAGTGGTGCGACCCACAAGACCTTGAAACATGAAGAGTGGAGCACTATCATGCTATATGTGTTGACCAACCTATCCGAAGTAGAGCCATACATGCTGTAAGTTCTCAACAAACTTGTTCTCAAGTAGTCACTATTCTGTGTCCAACTCCCATATTTCTCGTTGGTACAGGAAATTTCATCATCAATTCTGGCGTGAATCAAGGGAACCTACCCCGCAGGAAGCTGAGACCCTTAGAGAGGGTGTGGAAAATGGAATGCCCGATTTCATTTCTTGGTTCAAACAGAAGGTACAGTCCAATTTAGCTCGTACTTAGTTTGACATTACAAGTTGCTCGTACATGCGAATAATATAATGAACCACCCTACTTGAACTTGTAGGGCTAAACTAATGCGTCTATGAGTGCAAAGTTGAGACAGGTTGCCGATGGCTATGCCTATAGGGTCAGGTCATTTACCGGTTATGACGTGAATGGCTATCACTTTCACACAACAAGCCACGAGCAGAGTTGGCCCAATCGAAGAACCACAAATACCAGAGTTTTTACACCAGGCTTTGATGGGGTCGAGTACTATGGAAGAATTGAAGAAATATACGAACTCATGTTTCATGGTTGCAAACCTCTTAATCCAGTCATATTCAAATGTCATTGGTTTGATCCATCAGTAGTGAGACAGGACCCCTAATCTTGGGCTAGTCAAAATTCGACAATCATCCGTCTTACTAGGAGACGATGTCTATATTGTGGCTCAACAGGCCACGCAAGTTTATTATCTCTCATACCCGTGCCAAACCAACGACCGTCTTAAGGGTTGGGATGTTGTGTACAAGGTATCTCCACACGGTAAACTACCTGTACCAAACAATAAAGATTACAACATAGACCCCAACACATATGACGGAGAGTTCTTCTAAGAAGATGGACTCGAAGGGAGTTTTGAGATAGACTTAACCGAAGCGATCGGAATGGAAGTAGACAATGAAAGGGTTGCTGATGAAGGCCGCTGGAGACGAGGTTCAGAATGTGAAGGACTTAGAATTACTTTAGCGATTACATTTAGACAATGAAGTGATGACGACATTCTCGATCATGATGATTATATCGACATGCGTGATAGTGATGATGAGACTTATGATCCAGCTAATCCTGATCATGATGATTATTTCTAATTTATTTATTATTTGTCATACCATGTTATTTTTGAAGTATGTTTAGTGTATTTTGCATATCTTTCTAAGTATGTTTTGTTTATTTGTGCTGATTGGTTTACTCTTTTTAATTGCAGGTGATTGAACAATGGTGGGCGGTACGAGGAAGATAGCGGTGCTTTATGGAAAGATCGTAGCTTCAAGGTCAGCTTCAGGGTCAGCTTTAGGGAAAGGTCAAGGGAGGGGTCGAGGCAGGGGTGGAGGGAAGGGTAAAGGGAATGGTAAAGGGGTGAGGCCCCCATCGCCTGTAGCTCCCTCGTCATCGTCTGAGGAGGAGGAGGTACCTTCCAGCGCATGCCTCTAGGTGATGAGGAGGAGGTACCTTTCGTGCACGCCTCTGGTGACAAGGAGGAGGTACAGGAGGAGCAAGAGCAGGTGGAGGAGGAGGTAGTTGGTTCCCAGGGCTGGTTGCGAGGTCCCTCGACCCTCCCGAGGTGACCGATACCTCTTGAGAGGCGCCAGATGATTCGACCCTCTGGGAAAAAGTAAGTAATCTTTAGATGTTCTCAATAATTTTTCATTTGATATGTTGAAAATTACAATGGAAACTAATAATTTATCTTAATCACTTGGGCAGGGGTTGGATTAAGATCAGTGGGGGTGATCACAACCGCAAGGTCAATGGCATCCTTGGCCTTTTGTGCAGGCTACACTTCCCTGGATTAGTGCAGTTCGGCGAAGAGCTGCAGCCGGCCTACACGTGGGACCACTACATCGCCGCTCGCGACGCCGCTGATCGTGATGGCAGGGTATTCCCCAACAAGACAGAGCGGGTGAAGGGCGAGCTATGGGTAAGTATTCCTCGCACTACATTGCTCAATACATCACATTCACTGGACATTCTTGAAGTAATGACTGTATACATCGCGTCTATATACAGGACTTCTATAGAGCCAGGAGGGGTATGAGGCCAAGGCGGCCTCCATCTCTGAAGAAGCCGCCAAGAAGCTCAGTGAAGGACATGCACTATGAGGAGCGCGTCCAGGCCATCATCGACTACTATGCTCAACACAGAGGGATGAAGGTTAAAAAAGAAGAGGCAAGAACAATGAACCTGACCCGGGAACAATTCTTGAAGGTAAATATAGAACATTAATACTTACTTTTTATGAGATTAATTACGCTTAATTTCATTTTTTTCATATGTCATACACTTGATGACGTAGGTGCCTCCGTACTGGTGCGCCCAGCATACCCAGTGCTGGGAATACATGGTGGACAAGTGGTTGGAGCCCGGGTGGGTGGAGACGCACAACGCTTGCCGGGACCGGCGTTTGCTGATGCCACGTGCATCACACCATCAAGGCAGCCTGAGCCTCGACGAATATAGGGAAAAATGGGTACCAGAATTCATTTCTTTATTCTAACGCTCAATTCTACATAATTTCTAATCATTTTGCATTTTTGCCGCAGTCGTCGTCACATGATGGCCAACCTTGCTCCCAGTTCAAGGCATGGGTTCTATCCAAAAAGGGAAAGGCGACGGCAAACATCGACTTCAACCTAGAGGACCCGCTAGAGGCGTACAGCGATCCCAGCATCCACAGCCGCGTCAGTGAGTACACAGCGATGGCAAGGCAGGTTCATGGGCTACAGTTCGATCCGAGCACCCAGGATCTTGATGGAGAAATCAGTGATGAGGGTGGGAGGAGGCAAGAAGCATGGCCGGTACTAGATTGGCGACAGTACAATCGACACGGCATCTACTCCCACTCTCTCCCAGATCCGAGCAAGGAGCACGTGCTCGAGCCCGGCGATACGCCCACGGCCAACCGCTACACAGTTCCAGATGGAGACTCTCCAGGTTATTTATGTTTTATTCATCGTTCGTTGATTGTTACATACTTTAGCTTTGCATTGTAACATTGGGATGAAATGTTATAGGCCCGGGTGGAAGCAGAAACGAAGCAACGGAAGGAGATGGAGGTGAGGATGGAGGAGATGATTCAGCAGAGGATAGAGGCCAAGCGGCAGAGGATGGAGAAAGAAAATCGGTTGAGGATGGACCAAATGTTCCAATACATGCATAGTTTTGCATCGAGTATGGGTCAACCTTTCCCACCTGCCACCGATGCTATTCCCTCCACCTCAGCTACCCACAACTACTCCTGTGAGTCACTTGACACCTTATACTGCAGATTGAATACTTTGACTTAGAGAACTTTAGATGTTAGGGGAAAATGATTCAGCAGGAGAGACACTAGATGAAGCCTTCTGCTACTACTAATGTTATTGGCAGACTGAAAAAATGTAAATTAAACACGTAGGTCCATAATTAATTAACTGTGTAGCGTGTTAATTTAGTGCTCCCTGTTGATGCGACACATTTGAGAGCCTATTTGGTTTTTATCTGCAGTTTTTTTGCTTTTCGCTTAGAAGCTGACTTTCTAGATTTTGACTTTTTTTATCTGCGGTTAGAAATTAAGCTAATTAATGAAATTCCCCGCAGTCATACCAAACCTTATTACAAATATATACGGTTCTGTCACTGGCAGCTAAGGGTAGCTGATGGTCCATGACTATGTACGTGACAGCAAATCGCTTTAAGAGATAGTGCAGTGAATCAATGTCATAGCAGCCTATTTTGGTTGAAAGCAACGTTAGAGCTACTTACAGAATGAAGATAGCAAGCCATGGCTACCTCCTGCAACTTTTATTTTGTTTTTGAACATAACTTGCGAATTTCTTGCTCCATTCTGTCAAGTAATTTAAAAGATTATTATCAACAAGAACATCAGAAATAGTCTAAATACTGTTGTCATTGACCACCTACGCGTGGACGACTGTCCTTTGTCAGTCTAGTGGACAAATGGACAAAACTGGTTTTGAATACACAGTTAGCAAAAATAATTGGCCAGCAGCTAGTTGTCTTTGTTTGATAGTGAAACAAAGCTGACAATTAAAACATGTTTCACATTCTGTTTATAGCTTTTATATTTATAGTTGACCCGGACACTAGATGAAGCTAAAGTATGGGTCAAATTGAATCTATTATCATGTTGAATTTAACAAAAATATATATGTTTTATTGTCAGTAAACATTGCTAGAGTTGTTAGTACTAACCTATATATTATTTTTCTGCAACTTAAAAAGGAAGCTAACACTGTTTCAAATACTTCTCTTTTGTGCATAATCAATCGGCGGCATCAAATAATCAGTTTCAAGACCCGGATTTGTCGCAGTGGTTCCAAGGGCCTTCACAGTGATTGCATTTGCATTTGTGGCTTATTGTGACTTAGTTGTGACTTGTGATGATGGTTTATTGTGAATTGTGATGATGGTTTATTGTGAATTGTGAAGATGGTTTATTGTGAATTGTGATGATGGTTTATTATGCCTGTGACATATAATTATACCTGTGATGATGATTTGTTGTGAATTATGATGGTTTATTGTGAATTAAGAGGGGTCCGTTATACGTGACAGATTAGTAAAAAGGGGGTATTGGTCGCTTTGCCGAGTGTAACACTCGGCAAAGAGCGGAGTTGCCGAGTGTCAAGGCAAAACACTCGGCGAAGAGGCCATTTTCTGTTATTCTGGGAACCTTCTTTGCCGAGTGTTTTGGTTTTACCTGAGTGTATTCTAATGGACACTCGGCAAAGTGACCATAAAATCTAGTCGTTGAGCAAGTGTTTGCTGAGTGTTTTGGGCGTGACACTCGGCAAAGTGTCTAAACTTTACCGAGTGTTTTCGGGTTGGAACACTCGGCAAACTTTAGAAACTTTGCCGAGTGTTTGGGGCTTGATACTCGGCAAAGTTGAGAAACTTTGCCGAGTGCTTTTTCCGTTGTGCACTCGGCAAAAGCGCCATCACCATGCCATCCCATTAACTTTTTTTGCCGAGAGTTTATTTTTGCCGAGTGTTTATTGACACTCTGCAAACTATTTGTCGAGTGCACGATAAAAAACACTCGACAAATAGCTGTTTGCCGATACTGTAGATGTCGTGTTCTCTATGCCGAGTGTTACACTCGGCAAAGCCTTTGCCGAGTGTTTTTTAGCCTTTGCCGAGTGCTCCCTGGCACTCGGCAAACCTACTGTATCCCGTAGTGGTGTATATCTAAGTGGGTAACAAAAGTAATTAATCTAGAAAAGCCAAAACGTCTTATAATTTGGAACGGAGTAATAATTATCATGGGCTTTTACGCCATTCAATCAATTTGCTTATTTTTTTAAGATCCATTAACTTTATTGCTTAACCGTTAGAACTAAAATCATATACAATGTGAAGTCAAAAAATTTGAATCTCTCTGCTACGTTGCTTCCAGACTTAGAATAACAGAAGATCAACATAAAAAATGAAAACTAAACCTCTTAACCTGTGGCCCCAGTCCTCATGGACGCCATGGACCGCATGGCTTGGGTGTGTCTCATCCCCTAGATCTTCTCGTGATGAACTCGCCTGAGTCCGGCGACCAGACCACGGCGACCTCGACGCTCACGCGGGCGCTCGGTGTTGAGGGATGTGCCACTGGATGCCGCCTAGCGTTGTCTGCAGCCAAACACATATCAAGCAGAATCAGAGAAAACGAACTAATAACAAATAAGAAAAAACACCAGAATAAGAGATGACTCTTCCTCAAAAAGAACGAAACCCTAGCGATCGAATTCCATCAACCGAACAGCACATCCAGCTGGGCTGCAAAACGGATCAAATCGAAACCCCGAAGATAGACCCCCCCCCCCCCCCAATCGAGAGAGAGGAAAAAGTACCAACCGACCGATCCCGGCCATGCCTGGCGTTAGCACCGAATGCACGGGATGGGGATGGAGGAGGACGTTGGCGATGTGTAGTGATGGTGGGCTGGTCCACCGCAGCCGGCATCGAGGAAACGGAGGCCTGCCGTAGCGCCGAGGGACTCGGCGCCGACCACCGACCTCGTAGAGTCGTGGATGTGCGTAGGGAGAGGCGGTTGTTGAGAGGCGGCAAGCGCGCTGCGGGTGTGGTCAGCGAGGGCTTAGATCGCGGTGGGAGGGGACAGGTTACAGAATTCGGGTGGGATACGGCGCCATGAAAAAAAACGCCGCGAAGTTGCGCTATATGGCGGCGTGGGCGATCGCAGTGTGAGGCGGGAGGGTACAGGTGGGCGGGTAGAAAACTCTCTAGAGAAAAAAGCT
The DNA here is from genome assembly GCF_019320115.1 of Miscanthus floridulus. NCBI lineage: Eukaryota > Viridiplantae > Streptophyta > Magnoliopsida > Poales > Poaceae > Miscanthus > Miscanthus floridulus. The sequence continues at coordinate 126,024,656 of NC_089597.1, forward strand.
AGGACACCGCCATATTAACAGGAACCATTGGATTAAAAGAGATTAATCCATCCACGGTTTAGATATTAGGTGGGTATGAAATTTTTGGGTACACCATATTTTTCAATTCTTTCGCTCTTTTATAGTATAGATAGATAAGTAAAAGGCTACAATATATTAAATAAATCTAAAATAATAAATCTAGAATGGTACGCCGGAATACACCAGTACCGAAACATCTCATTCCAAACGCTAAACCGGAGTGGTCACCGGAATGGAATTGACAAGTATGCTCCGGATAGAGCACATAGGAAGTCCGAAGCGAAAGGATAGTTAAGGTTCGGAAATAGAAAAAGAAATTTGACGTCCTCTGGAACATATTTTTGGTAGTTGGGTCATCTCCAATAATTTTTATTTGGTACTTCGGCTCTGGCTAACTCATATATTTTTCATTGATGGTTAAAATACAAACCAACCCAGAAGAACAATTGATTTAGTTAGACGCTTGCTTTTACCTTGAGGTGAAGCACAAATAAACGGTGACTCTTTTTTTGGGCTGTTATATGTTCCAATAAAATTAGTTCTTATATAGTGTTTGTGCATAACTTATTTCAATGTTTGAGTTCGCATCGCCTAGCCTTACTTTTGCAAATATTTAACATATTTAACAAGACATTGATGATTATTTCCAAAAGGATTTATTTATATCATAAAACAGAATAGATTAAATTTACAGGTTACAAAGTATTTATATAATAAAGCATTGATGATTATATGGTTTCGTTCACACATTTTACTTGATTGTCTACACGTGAATATTGTGAACATAGATTGTATATGCAAATAGAGATCATTGACCAACAATGAAGACTAATTTTTTAAAAAAAGTCTCAGATCATGTTTAATTGTTTATTGCTTATAAAAAGATGTCCAATTGCTTATCGGACTTAGACATATTAGTGTGTTTTTCTCCCGTTGCAATGCACGGTCATATTTACTAGTCTATACCTAATAATAAAGAGACAAAATTTTTGGCGTAATTTTTTTCGTCCAACTCTGATAGCTATTTGGATTCTGGTTTTTTTGTTCGGTAATCATCTTTTCAAAGTCCCGTTCAGTTTAGATCTTGTCTCTATCTATCTATACCTAAAACATATCTCGGAACCGTGCCCCAGACGGTAAAAAAAAAATCAAGGAGCGGACCAGAAGTTGAAAACCGTGCGTAAAGAAGAAAAAGTCTTTTTAAAGAAAACTAAAACTCTAATTAAAATCTTTTCTTTAAATAACTAATATATAAAAATTCAGAAAAGCAAAAAAATCTACACATAAAAAATCACACAAACTAAACTGAAGGCCCGCTGATACTAACAACTAATTGTTAGCTAGCTAAAAATTAGCAAAATACCATGATCAGTATGTCAAGGCGGCCGAAGCCAAGAGGATGCACGCAAGGCCAGCCATGCCTGTTCGCCCCTAGCACTCACGTTGGGCGGCGACATCAACGCTAGCCAGATCAAGTAATGCCGGCATCGGTGCCGGCGTAAATAACCATTGTGCACGGAGGGCATGCAACAACGTCCTGAGTCAGACAAGACGAGAGTTATTATTTTTTCCCGTTGCAACAGACGTGCATCATTCTATCTTTAGTAATTTTCCGTTTCTTGGTTTGTGTCCCCACCTCTAACGTGATGGACTCTCATACTAATCCAATAGAAGAAATACAATACAGCGACTCAATAAATAAATTGAATACAAATTGGGTTAAATTGAACACCAATTATTAAACCATATAAGCAAGGCACCACATCAGCGCTGGCGAAGTGGCACGAAAAGATGCTGAGGCTAGAAAGACGATGGCGCGAGGCGCGGAGACGACGGCAAGGTCGGGCAATGGAGGGGCAACCTAATGAGACGATGACGTGAGCGAGACCGAGGCGAGGAGGCAAGGTCATGGAGAAAGGAGACGGCGACGCGGGCGAGGCTGCCAAGTTGTTGGAGTGTGTGGCTGCCGGGGCTCCGTCGCATGGACTTGCCAGGCTGCGAGGACGCTGTCTCGTGGAGCTGCCGGGGCGTGGTTGCGTCGGGGCTCCGTGTGGTCGATGGGGTGTTGTGACCATCAGCCTGTCAGTGCTCCATGGTCACCTTGCCAAGGCTTCAGGCAGACGAAGTGCCTTGGAGGACTCGGTGCGAGGGGACGAGGCCTCTCGTGCCTCCGAGTACAAGCTAGGAAATCAGGATGAGAAAGAAGAGAAAAAAAAATAAAAAGAAAGAAGAGAAAACAGAAAGAAAATAAAAGATAGAGTAGTATGAATATTTTACAGTTTTCAACTACCATAAGGAGCTGTTTAACCAAATATTTCTCCAAAATAGCTTTATCTCCATCACTCGTGGAGCTGAAGTAAAAAAAAAGAAGCTTCACTGGTGATATTCCTCATTGATTAATTGTGTGCTATTGGTCTCGACTTTAATAAAAATTGCACGATGAAGTGTTTATACACTATGTATATGTCCCATTACATTTGTTGATTCTTTGATGCTATAATTGGAAGTGGAAGTGAAAATGTGCGCGCCTTGTCCCTTCGAGTTTGTAAGAGAGTCCCTGCGCTATGGCATAGATGCAGTTGATTACTTAAGTAGAAGAAAACATATTGAGTCAAAATTATTTATATATATGTTTTTAAGCATAATGTCAAGTGCAATAAAAATATAATGATGTAAATGAAAAATTATTGCTTTCAAGACAACACAAGACATAGACGTTAAAACTTTGGATGACGCTATACCTTTCTCCCCGTTGCAACGCACGGGCACTTTTGCTAGTATTAATGAAGATGCAAAATTTCTTGCCACAAATTTTTTCGTCCAACTCTGATCTCTATTCAAATTCTGGTTTTTGTCCAGCGTATCCTTATAGTTTTCTTTCTTTTTGTATATTTTTTCTTCCTTCCCATATTTGCATTGGCCCATCCGCCTCTCTTCGTGCGAGAAATCCGGCCCACTCGTAGGCATGGGCAGGGGTGTTGGATATATTATGGGCTTGACCCATATAATATTTAATAAATCAAATAAAACTCTATGGTACATAACATTAAGCGTTGTATAGTTTAATACCGTATGGGATTTTGACTGAACATTTACTCAGCTTATATGGTTGGAAATTATCCATCTTAATTGAGAAGCCGAGAAAAGGACAAAGGAGTGCCACAAGCGCGCGCGACGTCGCCTGTAGGGCCACAGGCGTGGGCGCGGGCCGAGGCCGTGGCCATGGGCAAGGTGAGGTGAGGCAGGTGAGCGGGCGGGTGTGGCCAGGTTTTGCCACTTAATCCACATAATCACGGGAGTTTCTCTCCTTTATGGTGAAGGCGAACTGATTGTGCTAGTTACCATCTCTTCCGCTCTCCGTCTCCTAGGATTCTCCGCTGCCTTTCTCATTTTCTGTCGCAGCCATAAATTCGCAGTCCTCCCTTCAGTCTAGATCTCTGGCTTCGCTTCCGAGAGAGACCCCTTTGGCTTCCCCGTCCCGTACCTCTGCGCGCATGGAGAAGCGGGAGAGCAGGTGCCTCCGGAACCCTCGTCCGCCTACGAACCTTGCACGGGGTGTGCGGCGATTAGGTTTTTGGGGAGCGATTCCACGACTGCTCGTTTGACATCTTCTTCCTCGCGGAACCCGTCTTCTTCCTGGTGATCGCTGGCGAAACCCGTCTTCTTCCTGGTGATCCATTCGTAGGACTGCACTGCGAACACTGTCCTGTATCAACTGTGGTCCACGACTTCGAGCAACGCACTATGTCGACTAGTGCGAATGGAGCCTCCGATGCCCTCGGCATGGGACCCTCGGCTGGGTACAATCTTATCTCTATGATTATCGTACTTTGCATTCTTACTGTATCCATCTATATGTCATGTCTACATGTTGTAGCATTCGTTAGAGATATACTCATGCACATATATGCCGTCACAAACCTGCTGATGTTATATTTCTAGATTAAATTAACCATGAAAATATCTAATTATCTAACAATCTAAAAACCTAATGTTAGGCAATTTTCTGTCAGTGGTGTTGCTGCTGCTTTGAAGCCAAATAATGTTGATGGCAAGATTTTCATGATATGGCATGCCAGGATGGTATTGTGGTTAACTGCGATGAACTGCTATCACGTCGCACTGGGGAAGCCTGAACAGTTTACTCTTGAGGAGGAGCAAAAGTTCTTGGCTGCTGATAACCTGTTTCGAGGCACCGTGATTAGTGCACTTCATCCTAAGTATGAGAAAAACTACATGTCTTGCACATCAGGCAAAGAGTTATGGGATGCTCTCGAGGCAAAGTTTGGAGTTTCTGATGCTGACAGTGAGCTGTACCTTATGGAGCAGCTGTATGACTACAAAATGGTTGAAAACCGTTCTGTAGTGGAACAGGCTCATGAGATACAGGTGCTAGCTAAGGAACTAGAACATTTTCCATACCTGTTGCCCGATAAGTTTGTGGCCAGCGGTATAATCGCTAAGCTGCCAGCTTCTTGGAGGGATTTTGCTACTTCTCTAAAACACAAGAGACAAGAGTTTAGCGTGGCTAAACTTATTAGATATCTTGATGTTGAGGAGAGGGCGAGAGCAAAAGACAACCGTGGAAAAGGAGTTGAGTCTTCCACTGCCAATATGGTGCAGAAGAAAACTTATTTGCATCCCGTAATAAAAAGAAGAAGAACATGCAAGAGAACAACAATACAAAGCCTAAGCAGACTGCTTAGTTTAAGAAGAAAAATAACAAGAAAGGTGGAGATTATTTTGTTTGCGGGAGTAATGAGCATTGGGCAAGTATATGCCCAAACCGCAAATATAAGCAAGAAAAGAAATCAGCAAACGTGGTGATTAGCGAGACTAAAGGAGGAACATCTGGGTATGGTAATTCTTTACCTTTTATTCTTTCAGTTTGTCTTTCACCTGAGTGGTGGATAGATAGTGGTGCTAATATTCATGTGTGTGCTGATGTTTCTTTGTTTACTTCCTATCAGGCCGGCAGGACTGGAGCCTTGTTGATGGGAAACGGTTCGCATGCGCGTGTTCTTGGTGCTGGTACAGTCATTCTGAAGTTTACTTTAGAAAAGACGGTGCTATTAAAGAACGTGCAGCATGTCCCCTCCATCAAGAAGAATCTTGTCAGGGGTTCTCTAATGTGTCACGGTGGCTTTAAAATTATGCTTGAGTCCAATAAATGTGTTGTGTCGAGACATGATACATTTGTTGGAAAAGGTTATGATTGCGGAGGCTTATTCCGCTTATCTTTGCTTGATGATATGTGTAATAAAGTAGTGAACAATGTTAATGTTTCGGATGAGTCAAATATATGGCATTCACGACTTTGTCACATTAATTTTGGCTGTCTGACGTGGCTTGCAAATCTAAATTTAATCCTAAAATTTAACTTAGTCAAAGATTCTAAGTGCCAGGTGTGTGTGCAATCGAAGCAACCGCGCAAGCCTCACAAGGCTGTTGAGGCGAGGAACTTGGCACCATTAGAACTCGTTCATTCTGATTTATGCGAAATGAATGGCGAATTGACTAAAGGCGGTAGACGATACTTCATGATATTTATAGATGATTGTACTAGATTTTGCTACGTATATTTATTGAAAACTAAAGATGAAGCGTTGCATTATTTTAAAGTCTACAAAGCTGAGGTAGAAAATCAACTTGAGAAGAAAATCAAGCGTTTACGGTCCGATCGCGGGGGAGAATATTTCTCAAATGATTTTTTTGAGTTTTGCGTGGTACATGGAATTGTTCATGAGAGGATGCCACCATACTCACCATAGTCCAATGGGATTGCAGAGAGAAAGAACCGTACTATAACTGATTTGGTTAATGCCATGTTAGAGACTATGGGACTATCTAAGAAATGGTGGGATGAGGCTATATTGACAGCGTATTATGTCCTGAATAGAGTGCCCATAAAAAACAAATAAATTACACCATTCGAGGAATGGGAGAAGAGATTAAATCTCTCTTACCTACGAACTTGGGGTTGTTTAGCAAAGGTAAATGTGCCAATAAACAAAAAGCGAAAGCTTAGACCAAAGACTGTTGATTGTATTTTTCTTGGTTATGCTATTCACAACGTGGGTTATAGATTTTTAATTATAAATTCTAGTGTTCCTGATATGGTTGTTGATACAATCATGGAATCTAGAGACGTTACATTTTTTGAGAATGAGTTTCCCATGAAAAATGCACCTAGCACGACTGGTCATGAATTTATAATTTCCTATGAGCATGAAAATTTTACTCCGATAGAACAAATTGAGGAACCCTATATGCAAAATCCTAAGGAGGATGACACTATAGTCACTAGAAAAAGTAAGAGACAGAGGACTGCAAAGTCTTTTGGTGATGACTATATTGTGTATCTTGTGGATGACACAACAATGACCATTGAAGAGGCATATTCCTCTCCTGATGCTGACTTATGGAAGGAAGCAGTATGGAGTGAGATAGATTCTATTATGTCTAATCGAACTTGGGAAATTATTGATCGTCCTTATGGGTGCAAGCCTATAGGGTGCAAATGGGTGTTCAAGAAAAAGCTTAGGCCTGATGGTACTATCGAGAGGTACAAGGCAAGACTTATGGCCAAGGGTTATACTTAAAAGGAATGTGAGGATTTCTTTGATACTTATTCATCGGTTGCCCGATTGACCACAATTCGAGTTTTGCTTTCCCTCGTAGCCTCTTATGGTCTTATCGTTCATCAAATGGACGTTAAGACAGCTTTCCTAAATGAAGAGTTAGATGAGGAGATCTATATGGATCGGTCGGATGGGTTTGTAGCAAATGGTCAAGAAGGCAAGGTGTGTAAATTATTAAAGTCATTATATGGCCTAAAACAAGCTCCTAAGCAGTGGCATGAGAAGTTCGACAGAACTCTAACATCTGCTAGCTTTGTTGTAAATGAAGCTGACAAATATGTATACTATCGGTATGGTGGGGGTGAAGGAGTTATTTTGTGCTTATATGTTGATGACATACTGATCTTTGGATCCAGCCTCAAAGTGATTGAGGAGGTGAAGGAACTTTTATCTAATAATTTTGAGATGAAAGATTTGGCAGAAGCTGATGTTATTCTTAATATCAAGCTTCTAAGAGAAGGTGGTGGTGGGGTAACTCTGTTACAATCCCACTATGTGGAAAAGATGCTGAGTCGCTTTGGGTTTAGTGACTGTGCACCTCCTCCTACACCTTATGACCCGAGTGTGCTATTGAGGAAAAATCGGAGAATAGCAAGGGATCAGTTGAGATATTCCTAGATCATTGGTTCCCTCATGTATCTTGCTAGTGCAACAAGGCCTGACATCTCATTTGTTGGTGCAAGCTGAGCCGGTTTATGTCAAACCCGGGAGATGATCACTAGCGTGCTCTTGAGAGAGTGATGCGCTATCTAAAGGGCACTATGAGCTATGGTATTCTTTATACCGGACACCCAAAGGTGTTGGAAGGCTATTGTGATGCCAACTGGATCTCTGATGCTGATGTGCTTTATGCCACAAGTGGATATGTGTTTTCACATAGAGGTAGTGTTGTTTCCTGGAAGTCTTGCAAGCAGACTATCTTAACGAAGTCTACAATGGAAGCAGAACTCATAGCATTAGACACCGCTGGCTCTGAGGCCGAGTGGCTTCGTGATCTCCTTATGGATTTACCGGTTGTTGAAAGACCCATACAGGCTATTTCTATGAACTGCGATAACCAGACTGTGATTACGAAGGTTAACAGTTCTAAGGATAACATGAAGTCTACAAGGCATGTTAAGAGACGACTAAAATCTATCAGAAAATTGAGAAACTCTGGAGTAATAGCGTTGAACTATGTTCACATGTCTAACAATCTGGCAGATCAATTCACTAAGGGTGTGTCACGCAATGTGATAGAAAGTGCATCGAGAGAGATAGGTTTGAGACCCACATAAAATTTACTATAGTGGTAACATGTTTTATGTGATCGAAGATCCCGTGAAGTAGGATGGTGAAACAAGCTAGTAGTAAATTGTGAGGAAAGATCCTTACTAAGACTCATTTCTGATGCATATCTTTCCTTTCTATAAGGCAGGATGGTTTTTATCTTAATGTGTTCCAAGTGGCTTGCTAAAGCAAAGATGTCCTACAGAACATATTTTGAGGAATACACCTATATGAGTCAGACTGCTGGTCACAGTTTATGAGATTTGGGTGATCTCTAAATACTCATGAAAGGCACTACAGTATGACTTATATGCTTCAAATAGAGGGGATGGCTTTTGCAGCCTAGTATCAGCTAAGGACTTTAGTGACATTCACCTCACACAAAACTATCAATTCAAGGCTTAGTCCATTGTTCAGTTGTGACTGAGTGAAACTATTGCTCTAGACGGATGTTTAATCTAACAGTCTCCATCGAAACATTAGTATATAAAAGAAATATGGTTCTGAGACTACTTTGTTACAAACCCTAGAGTTTGGTGGGGATTATTGGATATATTATGGGCTTGGCCCGTATAATATTTAATAAATCAAATAAAAATCTATGATACGTAATATTAAGCATTGTATGGTTTAATACCATATGGAATTTTGACTGAATGTTTACTCAGCTTATATGGATGGAAATTATCTATCTTAATTGAGAAGCCGAGAAAAGGACAAAGGAGTGCCACACGCGCGCGCGCCGCTGGTCGGGCCGTGGGTGCGGGCGTGTGGCGTGGCATGGCGAGGCAGGCAGCGAGCGAGCGGGCAGGCGTGGCTAGGTTTTGCCACTTAATCCACATAATCACATGAGTTTCTCTCCTTTATGGTGGAGGCGAACTGATTGCACCAGTTACCATCACTTCCGCTCTCCGTCTCCTAGGATTCTCCACAGCCTTTCTCCCTTCCCGTCATAGCCATAAATCCGCAGTCCTCCGTCAGTCTAGATCTCCGGCTTCGCTTCTAAGAGAGACCACATCTCAGTAGCTCTTTGGATTCCCCGTCCCGTACCTCTACGCGCATGGAGAAGCAGGAGAGCAGGTGCCTCCAGAACCCTCGTCCGCCTACGAACCTTACACGAGGTGTGCGGCGATTAGGTTTTTGGGGAGCGATTCCGTGACTGCTCGTTCGACATCTTCTTCCTGGTGATCGCTCGCAGAACCCGTCTTTTTCCTGGTGATCCGTTCGTGGGACTGCACTACAAACACTGTCCTGCATCGACTGTGGTCCACAACTTCGAGCAACGCACTATGTCGACTAGTGCGAATGGAGCCTCTGATGCCCTCGGCATAGGACCCTCCGCTGGGTACAATCTTATCTCTATGATTACCGTACTTTGCGTTCTTACTGTATCCATCTGTTTGTCATGTTTGCACGATGTAGCGTTCGTTACAGATATACACATGCACATATATGCCGTCACAAACCTGCTGATGTTATATTTCTGGATTAAATTGACCATGAAAATGTCTCATTATCTAACAAGGGGCCCGCCCCCGCCCATTGCACGCGCGCAGCGACAACACGAGAGCAAGCGAAGCAAGCAGCCCGTGTGTGCCTTGCTCCAATGGTCCTTATCTGCTTGATGACATCATGTTTACGTCACACCTAAATAAGTCTATTTTTCTTTGTAGAAAAATAAATCAAGATATACCATCTAAATACAAATATAAATAAAGGCGTCTTTGGCCGTCCATCCTAAAATCTATGGCCACGATTAAAAGAACCAATAACCCTTCGAGGTGGACACGATCCGTGGTGGACCACACCCTCATCCCGCTGCTGGTCCACAGCCCGTGGACTAGGTACGCATCATAGTGCTTGCCCATTTGTCAATCTAGCCCCTACCTTTATTCTATATGCACGTACTAAGCTATTCTCTGAGTCTGATAGAACTAGCCAGCTACCTCTGCTAATGGACTACAAATAGACCCTCACCAGATTAATGTCTACTTCAAAATAATGTTCTAAATATTTTGTTTTCACAAAAAAAATACTACTAATTTCATAATTACTTTAGATGACAATACAAATCAGTTTTCAGTACAAAAACATTTCCAAAAAGATTTAATGTTTGATTTTTGTGAGCAGATTACGGTGCTTCAGGCAACAACAATGCTTTTTTCTCTGTATTACAGATTTATCTTAGTTTATCTTTTCGCTTGCACAAATACATAATTTTTAATTAAAAAACAAAAAAGTACAGGTACCAAATAATTAAAATTCAAATATTTGGGTGCATGACTAAATTAGTTTGTTTATACTTTTTTACCAGTTTCCTAATATGTTTCTCTCTCGATAACATTTACACACATTGATTCCTTTGATTTATAGGAAACCAATAACCACACAAGCTTGAATAATTTATTCTCCCGTGAAGGAATTGTTTAGCAGCTGGGCAATATGTATAGTTTTCGTAATTTGAGTGGACAGACTCGCCTCTCTTCTCCGTGCATCTACACCAACCAAACATGCAATCTGAGGGCGGCAGGTCTTAAAAATTTATTTAATTCACTTAAGGTTGGATTAAGCCCAATTAATAAATTCGATAAAGATAGATAGTGATGTCCGAGAATCATACAATAAATCATGCGTCTCGTTGCAACGCATGGGTATTTTTGCTAGTCTAATATAATTCTTCTTTCGTCTCATAAAAAAGTGTTTTGTCATCCAAAAAAAGAAAATGCCTCCTGACCCTATGTATGCTGTGAGAGTGTGAGGTCATTGCTTATGAGTTATGACGGGTGTATATGCATTCATCAACTTCTTACTATACAGTAGTATATATTACTGTGTAATCTGCTTGACTAGCTCATCTAGTCATCTATTGATTCCATGAATTATCTATCCCATCTCCTAGGCTAATCAATCTGAGCTGAGCCGCCGACCCGGCCCTAGCTAGATTAATTACGTGGAGCAAGTCTCTGTCTCGTTGGTTACCTTCTACTAATTAATCTGATCGAACTTGTGCAACTATGCCGTAACGCTTGCGCTGTCGTCGTGGCCTATGTCAGAAGAGCCAGACCAATGAGTGAGTGACTGGTATGAAATCAAACGATACCGATCTGACAGAGACATTAGGTAACCTCGTCCCTTCATTCCCTTGCAGAAGAAGCAGTCCACCATCTCTGACCAGTAACCACCCTGCACAACACAACCAGCGCTCTTCAACCTGCAAGCCAGAGCTACTCTGCTCTCTGAACTTGTTGCCTCGTGGCCTGCCGTGCGCGCAGCTCGATCATCACTCACAGCAAGTGTCGCTAATCACCTACGGGCGACGGCGATCGATCAAGACGGCAGCGAATTCAGCCACTAGTAGTCCGTCATCTGTCAGGACTCAGGAGATGTCGCAGCCGCAGCAGCAGCAGCCGGAGGGGGTGAAGCTGATCACGGCGTTCGGCAGCCCGTTCGCGCACCGCGTGGAGGTGGCGCTGGCGCTCAAGGGGGTGCCGTACGAGCTGCTGGTGGAGAACCTATCCGCCAAGAGCGACCTCCTGCTCACGCACAACCCCGTGCACCGCTCCGTCCCGGTCCACCTCCACGGCGACCGCGCCATCTGCGAGTCCCTCCTCCTCATCGAGTACGTCGACGAGGCCTTCGCCTCCCACCACGGCGACGTCAGGATCCTGCCGGCCGACCCCTACGCCCGCGCCACCGCGCGCTTCTGGGCCGACTTCATCGCCACCAAGTGCCTGAAGCCGCTGTGGCTGTCGATGTGGGCGGACGACGGCGAGGCGCGGTCGCGGTTCGCCGCGGAGACGAAGGGAACTGATTGTGCTAGTTACCATCTCTTCCGCTCTCCGTCTCCTAGGATTCTCCGCTGCCTTTCTCATTTTCTGTCGCAGCCATAAATTCGCAGTCCTCCCTTCAGTCTAGATCTCCGGCTTCGCTTCCGAGAGAGACCCCTTTGGCTTCCCCGTCCCGTACCTCTACGCGCATGGAGAAGCGGGAGAGCAGGTGCCTCCGGAACCCTCGTCCACCTACGAACCTTGCACGGGGTGTGCGGCGATTAGGTTTTTGGGGAGCGATTCCATGACTGCTCGTTTGACATCTTCTTCCTCGCGGAACCCGTCTTCTTCCTGGTGATCGCTGGCGAAACCCGTCTTCTTCCTGGTGATCCATTCGTAGGACTGCACTGCGAACACTGTCCTGTATCAACTGTGGTCCACGACTTCGAGCAACGCACTATGTCGACTAGTGCGAATGGAGCCTCCGATGCCCTCGGCATGGGACCCTCGGCTGGGTACAATCTTATCTCTATGATTATCGTACTTTGCATTCTTACTGTATCCATCTATATGTCATGTCTACATGTTGTAGCATTCGTTAGAGATAGACTCATGCACATATATGCCGTCACAAACCTGCTGATGTTATATTTCTAGATTAAATTAACCATGAAAATATCTAATTATCTAACAATCTAAAAACCTAATGTTAGGCAATTTTCTGTCAGTGGTGTTGCTGCTGCTTTGAAGCCAAATAATGTTGATGGCAAGATTTTCATGATATGGCATGCCAGGATGGTATTGTGGTTAACTGCGATGAACTGCTATCACGCCGCACTAGGGAAGCCTGAACAGTTTACTCTTGAGGAGGAGCAAAAGTTCTTGGCTGCTGATAATCTGTTTTGAGGCACCGTGATTAGTGCACTTCATCCTAAGTATGAGAAAAACTACATATCTTGCACATCAGGCAAAGAGTTATGGGATGCTCTCGAGGCAAAGTTTGGAGTTTCTGATGCTGACAGTGAGCTGTACCTTATGGAGCAGCTGTATGACTACAAAATGGTTGAAAATCGTTCTGTAGTGGAACAGGCTCATGAGATACAGGTGCTAGCTAAGGAACTAGAACATTTTCCATACCTGTTGCCCGATAAGTTTGTGGCCAGCGGTATAATCGCTAAGCTGCCAGCTTCTTGGAGGGATTTTGCTACTTCTCTAAAACACAAGAGACAAGAGTTTAGCGTGGCTAAACTTATTAGATATCTTAATGTTGAGGAGAGGGCGAGAGCAAAAGACAACCGTGGAAAAGGAGTTGAGTCTTCCACTGCCAATATGGTGCAGAAGAAAACTTATTTGCATCCCGTAATAAAAAGAAGAAGAACATGCAAGAGAACAACAATACAAAGCCTAAGCAGACTGCTTAGTTTAAGAAGAAAAATAACAAGAAAGGTGGAGATTATTTTGTTTGCGGGAGTAATGAGCATTGGGCAAGTACTATGCCCAAACCGCAAATATAAGCAAGAAAAGAAATCAGCAAACGTGGTGATTAGCGAGACTAAAGGAGGAACATCTGGGTATGGTAATTCTTTACCTTTTATTCTTTCAATTTGTCTTTCACCTGAGTGGTGGATAGATAGTGGTGCTAATATTCATGTGTGTGCTGATGTTTCTTTGTTTACTTCCTATCAGGCCGGCAGGACTGGAGCCTTGTTGATGAGAAACAGGTTCGCATGCGCGTGTTCTTGGTGCTGGTACAGGTCATTCTGAAGTTTACTTTAGGAAAGACGGTGCTATTAAAGAACGTGCAGCATGTCCCCTCCATCAAGAAGAATCTTGTCAGGGGTTCTCTAATGTGTCACGGTGGCTTTAAAATTATGCTTGAGTCCAATAAATGTGTTGTGTCGAGACATGGTACATTTGTTGGAAAAGGTTATGATTGCGGAGGCTTATTCCGCTTATCTTTGCTTGATGATATGTGTAATAAAGTAGTGAACAATGTTAATGTTTCGGATGAGTCAAATATATGGCATTCACGACTTTGTCACATTAATTTTGGCTGTCTGACGTGGCTTGCAAATCTAAATTTAATCCTAAAATTTAACTTAGTCAAAGATTCTAAGTGCCAGGTGTGTGTGCAATCGAAGCAACCGCGCAAGCCTCACAAGGCTGTTGAGGCGAGGAACTTGGCACCATTAGAACTCGTTCATTCTGATTTATGCGAAATGAATGGCGAATTGACTAAAGACGGTAGACGATACTTCATGACATTTATAGATGATTGTACTAGATTTTGCTACGTATATTTATTGAAAACTAAAGATGAAGCGTTGCATTATTTTAAAGTCTACAAAGCTGAGGTAGAAAATCAACTTGAGAAGAAAATCAAGCGTTTACGGTCCGATCGCGGGGGAGAATATTTCTCAAATGATTTTTTTGAGTTTTGCGTGGTACATGGAATTGTTCATGAGAGGATGCCACCATACTCACCATAGTCCAATGGGATTGCAGAGAGACATAACCGTACTATAACTGATTTGGTTAATGTCATATTAGAGACTGTGGGACTATCTAAGAAATGGTAGGGTGAGGCTATATTGACAGCGTATTATGTCCTGAATAGAGTGCCCATAAAGAACAAATAAATTACACCATTCGAGGAATGGGAGAAGAGATTAAATCTCTCTTACCTACGAACTTGGGGTTGTTTAGCAAAGGTAAATGTGCCAATAAACAAAAAGCGAAAGCTTAGACCAAAGACTGTTGATTGTATTTTTCTTGGTTATGCTATTCACAACGTGGGTTATAGATTTTTAATTATAAATTCTAGTGTTCCTGATATGGTTGTTGATACAATCATGGAATCTAGAGACGCTACATTTTTTGAGAATGAGTTTCTCATGAAAAATGCACCTAGCACGACTGGTCATGAATTTATAATTTCCCATGAGCATGAAAATTTTACTCCGATAGAACAAATTGAGGAACCCTATATGCAAAATCCTAAGGAGGATGACACTATAGTCACTAGAAAAAGTAAGAGACAGAGGACTACAAAGTCTTTTGGTGATGACTATATTGTGTATCTTGTGGATGACACAACAATGACCATTGAAGAGGAATATTCCTCTCCTGATGCTGACTTATGGAAGGAAGCAGTATGGAGTGAGATAGATTCTATTATATCTAATCGAACTTGGGAAATTATTGATCGTCCTTATGGGTGCAAGCCTATAGGGTGCAAATGGGTGTTCAAGAAAAAGCTTAGGCCTGATGGTACTATCGAGAGGTACAAGGCAAGACTTATGGCCAAGGGTTATACTTAAAAGGAAGGTGAGGATTTCTTTGATACTTATTCATCGGTTGCCCGATTGACCACAATTCGAGTTTTGCTTTCCCTCGTAGCCTCTTATGGTCTTATCGTTCATCAAATGGACGTTAAGACAGCTTTCCTAAATGGAGAGTTAGAGGAGGAGATCTATATGGATCGGCCGGATGGGTTTGTAGCAAATGGTCAAGAAGGCAAGGTGTGTAAATTATTAAAGTCATTATATGGCCTAAAACAAGCTCCTAAGCAGTGGCATGAGAAGTTCGACAGAACTCTAACATCTGCTAGCTTTGTTGTAAATGAAGCTGACAAATATGTATACTATCGGTATGGTGGGGGTGAAGGAGTTATTTTGTGCTTATATGTTGATGACATACTGATCTTTGGATACAGCCTCAAAGTGATTGAGGAGGTGAAGGAACTTTTATCTAATAATTTTGAGATGAAAGATTTGGCAGAAGCTGATGTTATTCTTAATATCAAGCTTCTAAGAGAAGGTGGTGGTGGGGTAACTCTGTTACAATCCCACTATGTGGAAAAGATGCTGAGTCGCTTTGGGTTTAGTGACTGTGCACCTCCTCCTACACCTTATGACCCGAGTGTGCTATTGAGGAAAAATCGGAGAATAGCAAGGGATCAGTTGAGATATTCCTAGATCATTGGTTCCCTCATGTATCTTGCTAGTGCAACAAGGCCTGACATCTCATTTGTTGGTGCAAGCTGAGCCGGTTTATGTCAAATTCGGGAGATGATCACTGGCATGCTCTTGAGAGAGTGATGCGCTATCTAAAGGGCACTATGAGCTATGGTATTCTTTATACCGGACACCCAAAGGTGTTGGAAGGCTATTGTGATGCAAACTGGATCTCTGATGCTGATGTGCTTTATGCCACAAGTGGATATGTGTTTTCGCATAGAGGTAGTGTTGTTTCCTGGAAGTCTTGCAAGCAGACTATCTTAACGAAGTCTACAATGGAAGCAGAACTCACAGCATTAGACACCGCTGGCTCTGAGGCCGAGTGGCTTCGTGATCTCCTTATGGATTTACCGGTTGTTGAAAGACCCATACAGGCTATTTCTATGAACTGCGATAACCAGACTGTGATTACGAAGGTTAACAGTTCTAAGGATAACATAAAGTCTACAAGGCATGTTAAGAGACGACTAAAATCTATCAGAAAATTGAGAAACTCTGGAGTAATAGCATTGGACTATGTTCACATGTCTAACAATCTGGCAGATCAATTCACTAAGGGTCTGTCACGCAATGTGATAGAAAGTGCATCGAGAGAGATAGGTTTGAGACCCACATAAAATTTACTATAGTGGTAACATGTTCTATGTGATCGAAGATCCCGTGAAGTAGGATGGTAAAACAAGCTAGTAGTAAATTGTGAGGAAAGATCCTTACTAAGACTCATTTCTGATGCATATCTTTCCTTTCTATAAGGCAGGATGGTTTTTATCTTAATGTGTTCCAAGTGGCTTGCTAAAGCAAAGATGTCCTACAGAACATATTTTGAGGAATACACCTATATGAGTCAGACTGCTGGTCACAGTTTATGAGATTTGGGTGATCTCTAAATACTCATGAAAGGTACTACAGTATGACTTATATGCTTCAAATAGAGGGGATGGCTTTTGCAGCCTAGTATCAGCTAAGGACTTTAGTGACATTCACCTCACACAAAACTGTCAATTCAAGGCTTAGTCCATTGTTCAGTTGTGACTGAGTGAAACTATTGCTCTAGATAGATGTTTAATCTAACAGTCTCCATCGAAACATTAGTATATAAAAGAAATATGATTCTGAGACTACTTTGTTACAAACCCTAGAGTTTGGTGGGGATTATTGGATATATTATGGGCTTGGCCCATATAATATTTAATAAATCAAATAAAAATCTATGATACGTAACATTAAGCGTCGTATGGTTTAATACCATATGGGATTTTGACTGAATGTTTACTCAGCTTATATGGTTGGAAATTATCTATCTTAATTGAGAAGCCGAGAAAAGGACAAAGGAGTGCCACACGCGCGCGCGCCGCTGGCCGGGCCGTGGGTGTGGGCGTGTGGCGTGGCATGGCGAGGCAGGCAGCGAGCGAGCGGGCGAGCGTGGCTAGGTTTTGCCACTTAATCCACATAATCACATGAGTTTCTCTCCTTTATGGTGGAGGCGAACTGATTGCACCAGTTACCATCACTTCCGCTCTCCGTCTCCTAGGATTCTCCACAGCCTTTCTCCCTTCCCGTCATAGCCATAAATCCGCAGTCCCCGTCAGTCTAGATCTCCGGCTTCGCTTCTAAGAGAGACCACATCTCATTAGCCCTTTGGATTCCCCGTCCCGTACCTCTACGCGCATGGAGAAGCAGGAGAGCAGGTTCCTCCGGAACCCTCGTTCGCCTACGAACCTTACACGAGGTGTGCGGCGATTAGGTTTTTGGGGAGCGATTCCGTGACTGCTCGTTCGACATCTTCTTCCTTGCGGAACCCGTCTTCTTCCTGGTGATCGCTCGCAGAACCCGTCTTTTTCCTGGTGATCCGTTCGTGGGACTGCACTACAAACACTGTCCTGCATCGACTGTGGTCCACAACTTCGAGCAACGCACTATGTCGACTAGTGCGAATGGAGCCTCTGATGCCCTCGGCATAGGACCCTCCGCTGGGTACAATCTTATCTCTATGATTACCGTACTTTGCGTTCTTACTGTATCCATCTGTTTGTCATGTTTGCACGATGTAGCGTTCGTTACAGATATACACATGCACATATATGCCATCACAAACCTGCTGATGTTATATTTCTGGATTAAATTGACCATGAAAATGTCTCATTATCTAACAAGGGGCCCGCCCCCGCCCATTGCACGAGCGCAGCGACAACACGAGAGCAAGCGAAGCAAGCAGCCCGTGTGTGCCTTGCTCCAATGGTCCTTATCAGCTTGATGACATCATGTTTACGTCACACCTAAATAAGTCTATTTTTCTTTGTAGAAAAATAAATCAAGATATACCATCTAAATACAAATATAAATAAAGGCGTCTTTGGCCGTCCATCCTAAAATCTATGGCCACGATTAAAAGAACCAATAACCCTTCGAGGTGGACACGATCCGTGGTGGACCACACCCTCATCCCGCTGCTGGTCCACAGTCCGTGGACTAGGTACGCATCATAGTGCTTGCCCATTTGTCAATCTAGCCCCTACCTTTATTCTATATGCACGTACTAAGCTATTCTTTGAGTCTGATAGAACTAGCCAGCTACCTCTGCTAATGGACTACAAATAGACCCTCACCAGATTAAAGACTACTTCAAAATAATGTTCTAAATATTTTGTTTTCACAAAAAAAATACTACTAATTTCATAATTACTTTAGATGACACTACAAATCAGTTTTCAGTACAAAAACATTTCCAAAAAGATTTAATGTTTGATTTTTGTGAGCAGATTACGGTGCTTCAGGCAACAACAATGCTTTTTTCTCTGTATTACAGATTTATCTTAGTTTATCTTTTCGCTTGCACAAATACATAATTTTTAATTAAAAAACAAAAAAGTACAGGTACCAAATAATTAAAATTCAAATATTTGGGTGCATGACTAAATTAGTTTGTTTATACTTTTTTTACCAGTTTCCTAATATGTTTCTCTCTCGATAACATTTACACACATTGATTCCTTTGATTTATAGGAAACCAATAACCACACAAGCTTGAATAATTTATTCTCCCGTGAAGGAATTGTTTAGCAGCTGGGCAATATGTATAGTTTTCGTAATTTGAGTGGACAGACTCGCCTCTCTTCTCCGTGCATCTACACCAACCAAACATGCAATCTGAGGGCGGCAGGTCTTAAAAATTTATTTAATTCACTTAAGGTTGGATTAAGCCCAATTAATAAATTCGATAAAGATAGATAGTGATGTCCGAGAATCATACAATAAATCATGCGTCTCGTTGCAACGCATGGGTATTTTTGCTAGTCTAATATAATTCTTCTTTCGTCTCATAAAAAAGTGTTTTGTCATCAAAAAAAGAAAATGCCTCCTGACCCTATGTATGCTGTGAGAGTGTGAGGTCATTGCTTATGAGTTATGACGGGTGTATATGCATTCATCAACTTCTTACTATACAGCAGTATATATTACTGTAATCTGCTTGACTAGCTCATCTAGTCATCTATTGATTCCATGAATTATCTATCCCATCTCCTAGGCTAATCAATCTGAGCTGAGCCGCCGACCCGGCCCTAGCTAGATTAATTACGTGGAGCAAGTCTCTGTCTCGTTGGTTACCTTCTACTAATTAATCTGATCGAACTTGTGCAACTATGCCGTAACGCTTGCGCTGTCGTCGTGGCCTATGTCAGAAGAGCCAGACCAATGAGTGAGTGACTGGTATGAAATCAAACGATACCGATCTGACAGAGACATTAGGTAACCTCGTCCCTTCATTCCCTTGCAGAAGAAGCAGTCCACCATCTCTGACCAGTAACCACCCTGCACAACACAACCAGCGCTCTTCAACCTGCAAGCCTGAGCTACTCTGCTCTCTGAACTTGTTGCCTCGTGGCCTGCCGTGCGCGCAGCTCGATCATCACTCACAGCAAGTGTCGCTAATCACCTACGGGCGACGGCGATCGATCAAGACGGCAGCGAATTCAGCCACTAGTAGGAGATGTCGCAGCCGCAGCAGCAGCAGCCGGAGGGGGTGAAGCTGATCACGGCGTTCGGCAGCCCGTTCGCGCACCGCGTGGAGGTGGCGCTGGCGCTCAAGGGGGTGCCGTACGAGCTGCTGGTGGAGAACCTATCCGCCAAGAGCGACCTCCTGCTCGCGCACAACCCCGTGCACCGCTCCGTCCCGGTCCACCTCCACGGCGACCGCGCCATCTGCGAGTCCCTCCTCCTCATCGAGTACGTCGACGAGGCCTTCGCCTCCCACCACGGCGACGTCAGGATCCTGCCGGCCGACCCCTACGCCCGCGCCACCGCGCGCTTCTGGGCCGACTTCATCGTCACCAAGTGCCTGAAGCCGCTGTGGCTGTCGATGTGGGCGGACGACGGCGAGGCGCGGTCGCGGTTCGCCGCGGAGACGAAGGTTACAATAAATCATACAATAAATCAAGTGCCTAAAGATAGATAGTGATGTCCGAGAATCATACAATAAATCATGCGTCTCGTTGCAATGCATGGACATTTTTGCTAGTCTAATATAATTCTTTTTTGGTCTAAAAAAGTGTTTTGTCATCCAAAAAAAAGAAAATGCCTCCTGACCCTATGTATGCTGTGAGAGTGTGAGGTCATTGCTTATGAGTTATGACAGGTGTATATGCATTCATCAACTTCTTACTATACAGTAGTATATATTACTGTAATCTGCTTGACTAGCTCATCTAGTCATCTATTGATTCCATGAATTATCTATCCCATCTCCTAGGCTAATCAATCTGAGCTGAGCCGCCGACCCGGCCCTAGCTAGATTAATTACGTGGAGCAAGGCTCTGTGTCTCGTCGGTTACCTTCTACTAATTAATCTGATCGAACTTGTTTGCTGCAACTATGCCGTACACTACCGGAGACAGCTTCTTTGTCGAGTGCCTCAAGCACTCGGTAAAGGCCGATATACACTCGGCAAATTCTTTGTCGAGTGTTACACTCGACAAAGGGCGCTCGGTAAACAGTTTATCGACAAAGAACTCTTTGTCGAGTGCACTTTATCGGGCACTCGGCAAAAACTTTGTCAAGTGCCAATCCGACACTCGGCAAAGGAAAGTGACCGTGATGGCGAGCGCCACCGTGACGGCGGCTTTGCCGAGTGCCAAGGTCAAGCACTCGGCAAAGGTCCTCGCTTTGCCGAGTGTTGTTGACTTAGACACTCGGCAAACGTGGTCACTTTGCCGAGTGCCGCCGGCAAGACACACGGCAAATTATGTAATGTTTGCCGAGTGCCTGTCCCATGGCACTCGGCAAATCTCTGATGTTTGCCGAGTGCAACGGCCTTTGCACTCGGCAAAGCAGGTTCCCAAATAGTTCCCAGGTGGTCACTTTGCCTAGTGTCATGGCCATTGCACTCGGCAAAGTGACTAAAAATAGCCTTTTTTATATGTTTTTTACATCTCATCCAAACAAGTAGAAGATATATATAACAAACATCACCAATATCACATATATATCATCAACAGCACATATATATCACCAACACCACATATATATCACAAACGTCACATATATATCACAAACATCTCATGTCTCACAATATATCACAAATAAGTTCACAAGTAATCCAAGTGCTCCATCATCTTCAACCACAATTGCAAATAGAAGTATCATTAACAACCACAAGTATCATCACTGATTTGGTGAAAGATTCGCTAAAGCATGAGGATCGTTTGATGCCGCCGATTCATTCTGCACAAAGGAGAAGAGATTACATGTGTGAGACAAGATAAATATATACCATACATGAATAAAACTTTCATACTCCACTAGGTTTGACCATAAGCATGAACATACAAACTAAAACATTTATACTCACGATGTATCTATTCATTATTTCAAGAATGTATTGAGCAATGTAGTGCGAGGAAGACTTACCCACAGCTCTTGCTTCACCCTCTCCGCCTTGTTGTTGAATACCCTGCAGGCCTGATCTGCAGCATCGGGGGCGGCGGCGTAGTGGTCAAATGAGTAGGCTGGCCCCGTCACTCCGGCGTACTCAACTAGGCCAGGGAAGTGCTCCTTGCACAGAAGACCAAGGATGCCATTGACTTGGCGTGTGTGACCACCTCCACTCGCCATAATCATCTAGTTCCTACCCAAGTGATTAAGAAAAATTATTAATTTCTATTTTGATTTTCAACATATCATATAAAGTAGTGATAACATCTAAAGTTACTTACTTTTCTCCCTCGGGTCAAATCAGTGGGCGTCTCTCACGAGGTATCGTTCGCTGAGGGAGGCTTGCGGGACCTCGCAAGTAGACGCTCGACGAACTAGAGGAAGCGGAACCCCCAGCTGTCGCCTCGTCCTCATCGTCCTCCTGCGCGTCCTCCTGCACCTCATCGGCGTCCTCCTGGGGCACCAGCTCCTCCTCCTCCTCCTCACGCGATGGGGCGGCAGGCGATGACTCCCTCCTACGACTGCTCCTCCTCCTACTCTCCCCCGGTGCAGCGGTCCTTGTCCTTCGGTACAAGGATGTTAGCTTCTGCATCCCACCGCCCACCATCTTTGTTCAATCACCTACAATTAAAAAGAGTAAACCAATAAGCACAGATAAACAAGAAGTACTTAGAAATAGATGCAAAATAAACAAAACGTAATTACAAAATAACATAGTATTACATGTATTAGAAATAATCTTCATGATCGGGATTAGCTAGATCATAAGTCTCATCATCACTATCATTCATGTTGAAATAATCAACACTATCCGAATGAGCAATGTTGTCATTGTCATTGTCTAAATGTAATCGCTCAAGCATTTGTAAGTTCTTCACATTTTGCACCTCATCTCCAGCGCCCTCTTCAATAACCGTTTTATTGTCTACTTCCATTCCGATCGCTTTGGTTAAGTCTATCTCAAACCTCCCTTCTAGTCCCTCTTCTTAAAAGAACTCTCTGTCATATGTGTTTGGGTCTAAGTTGTAATCTTCATCGTTTGGGACAGGCACTTTACCGTGTGGTGATAATCTATGCACAATATCCCAACCCTTAAGATGTCTTATGGTTTGACATGCATATGGGAGATAATAAACTTACGTGGCTTGTTGGGCCACAATATAGACATCGTCTCCTGGTAAGACGGAATCCTGTCGAATTTTGACTAGCCCAAGATTAGAATATGTTTGTCTCGTTACTTTAGGATCAAACCAATGGTATTTGAATATGATGGGATTAAAAGGTTTGGAACCATGAAACTTGACTTCGTATATTTCTTCAATTCTTCCATAATACTCGACCTCATCAACGTCGGACGTAAAAACTCCAGAACTTGTGGTTCTTCGATTGGGCCGACTCTGCTCGTAGCTTGTTGTGCGAAAGCGATATCCATTCACGTCATAACCAGAAAATGACCAGAGCCTATAGGCAAAGCCATTGGCAACCTGTCTCAACTCAGCACGCATAGACGCATCCCTCTAGCCCTGCAAGCTCAAGAAGGATACATTGTTATATTATTCGCACGTACGATTAACTTGGAATGTCAAACTAAGTACGAGCTAAACTGGACGGTACCTTCTGTTTGAACCAAGAAATGAAATCGGGCATTCCATTTCCCGCACTCTGTCTAAGAAGGGTATCTACCTGCTGCGGGGTAGGATCCCTTGATTGACGCCAGAATTCATGAAGAAATTTCCTGTACCAACGAGAAACAAGGGGGTTGGATGCAGAATAGTGACGACGTATTTAACAAGTTCGTTGAGAACTTACTGCATGTACGGCACCACTTCATCAAGGTTGGTCAACATGTATAGCATGATATGGCGCCACTCTTCATGATTCAAGGTCTTGGGGTCGATGCACTTGCGCTTCCGAGTTGCCCTCGGAAAAGGCTGAGGTTCGATTCATTTTCGGCAGCATTGTAACGAGGGGATGGATTATGCACGCTAGGGAGGTTGTCACCATAGTATGTTGTTGTGAAGTTCGCCATCTCCTCCAGAATGTATGCCTCTGCAATGGAAGTCTTGATTTTGCATTTATTTCTACATTTCTTTCGAAGAACCTTTAGACATCTCTCGATTGGATAGCACCAACGGCCCTACACGGGTCCCCCCATTCGTGCCTCATACGGGAGGTGCAAAATCAAATGCTACATCGGATTGAAGAAGTCGAGTGAAAAGATCTTCTCCAACTTATAGAACAACACATGTGCCATTCTTTCCAAGTCAGCAATCACGGTCGGAGATAACTCCTTGGCACAAAGCTGGCGAAAGAAATAGCTCAACTCTGCCAGCACTAGCCAGACATGCTCAGGGACATAGCCTCGAACCATCGCCGGAAGAAGCCACTCAATCCATATGTGGTAGTCATGACTCTTCATCCCTAAGACTCGCATAGTAGATAAGTTTACTCCCCTCCTCAGATTAGCTGCATACCCATCAAGGAACATTAACGTCTGCATCCATTCTAGTACTTCCCTCCTTTGGGGCTTGCTCAAGACAAAATCGGCCTTAGGCCTTCTCCATGTCTTGCCGCGACTAGGAGTCTTCATATGTTGGTTTGGTCTATCGCATAACGTTGCCAGATCCACTCTAGCCTTAACGTTCTCCTTTGACTTGTTAGGAATGTCCATGATCGTTGCCCAAAGTGCCTCGGCGACATTTTTTTCAGTGTGCATTACATCAATGTTGTGTGAAAGGAGAAGGTCATCAGAATAGGGGAGCCGAGTCAAGCCCGACTTATGAGTCCACATATGCTGCTCTCCATATCCCACAAAACCACCTTCTGGATTGACCACGAGACCATCTATCTGTTCCCGAACCGCGGCACCAGTCATTATGGGTGGTGCAGGGTCTGTCACTACGACACCTTTCGTAAAGTTCTTGATGTCTCGTCTGAATGCATGGTCAAGAGGAAGGAATTGCCGATGTTTGTCGAACGATGAATACTTACCACCCTTCTGCAACCAAATGAACCTCAGACCTTCCTTACATACTGGACATGGAAACTTCCCATGAACACACCAGGCGCAGAATATCTTATACGCCAGGAAGTCATGCAGGGAGTAGTGGTCACAAATGTTTGATTTTGGTGAGCAGATTACAGTGCTTCAGGCAACAACAATGCTTTTTCTCTGTATTACAGATTTATCTTAGTGTATCTTTTTGCTTGCACAAATACATAATTTTAAATTAAAAAACAAAAAAGTACAGGTACCAAATAATTAAAATTCAAATATTTGGGTGCATGACTAAATTAGTTTGTTTATACTTTTTTACAGTTTCCTAATATGTTTCTCTCTCTCGATAACATTTACACACATTGATTCCTTTGATTTATAGGAAACGAATAACCACACAAGCTTGAATAATTTATTCTCCCGTGAAGGAATTGTTTAGCAGCTGGGCAATATGTATAGTTTTCGTAATTTGAGTGGACAGACTCGCCTCTCTTCTCCGTGCATCTACACCAACCAAACATGCAATCTGAGGGCGGCAGGTCTTAAAATTTTATTTGATTCACTTAAGGTTGGATTAAGCCCAATTAATAAATTCGATAAAGATAGATAGTGATGTCCGAGAATCATACAATAAATCATGCGTCCCGTTGCAACGCATGGGTATTTTTGCTAGTCTAATATAATTCTTCTTTCGTCTCAAAAAAAAATGTTTTGTCATCCAAAAAAAGAAAATGCCTCCTGACCCTATGTATGCTGTGAGAGTGTGAGGTCATTGCTTATGAGTTATGACAGGTGTATATGCATTCATTAACTTCTTACTATACAATAGTATATATTACTGTAATCTGCTTGACTAGCTCATCTAGTCATCTATTGATTCCATGCATTATCTATCCCATCTCCTAGGCAAATCAATCTGAGCTGAGCCGCCGACCCGGCCCTAGCTAGATTAATTACGTGGAGCAAGGCTCTGTCTCGTCGGTTACCTTCTACTAATTAATCTGATCGAACTTGTTTGCTGTACTATGCCGTAACGCTTGCGCTGTCGTCGTGGCCTATGTCAGCAGAGCCAGACCAATGAGTGAGTGACTGGTATGAACTCAAACGATACCGATCTGACAGAGACATTAGATAACCTCGTCCCTTCATTCCCTTTCAGAAGAAGCAGTCCACCATCTCTGACCAGTAACCACCCTGCACAACACAACCAGCGCTTTGCAACCTGCAAGCCAGAGCTACTCTGCTCTCTGAACTTATTGCCTCGTGGCCTGGCCGTGCGCGCGCACGCACACGCCGACGATCGATCATCACGCAGCTCGATCATCACGCACAGCAAGTGTAGCTAATCACCTACGGGCGACGGCGATCGATCAAGACGGCAGCGAATTCAGCCACTAGTAGTCCGTCATCTGTCAGGACTCAGGAGATGTCGCAGCCGCAGCAGCAGCAGCCGGAGGCGGTGAAGCTGATCACGGCGTTCGGCAGCCCGTTCGCGCACCGCGTGGAGGTGGCGCTGGCGCTCAAGGGGGTGCCGTACGAGGTGCTGGTGGAGCCGTGGAGGACCTATCCGCCAAGAGCGACCTCCTGCTCACGCACAACCCCGTGCACCGCTCCGTCCCGGTCCTCCTCCGGGGCGACCGCGCCGTCTGCGAGTCCCTCCTCATCGTCGAGTACGTCGACGAGGCCTTCGCCTCCCACGGCGACGTCAGGATCCTGCCGGCCGACCCCTACGCCCGCGCCACCGCGCGCTTCTGGGCCGACTTCATCGCCACCAAGTGCCTGAAGCCGCTGTGGCTGTCGATGTGGGCGGACGACGGCGAGGCGCGGGCGCGGTTCGCCGCGGAGACGAAGGCGCGGTGCTGGACGCGGAGCTCCAAGGCCATCGGACGAGGTTCTTTGGCGGCGACGACCTCGGCTTCGTCGACCTCGCCGCCTGCACGCTGGCGCACTGGCTCGGCGTGCTGGAGGAGGTGGCCGGGGTGCGCCTCGTGGCGGACGGCGAGTACCCGGATCTGCGACGGTGGGCCGTCAGGCGGTCCCTGCCGGACAGGGACCAGCTCGTCGCCTTCTTCGCTGCCAACCAGGGAGGTACAGGTCCATGGTGAACGCAGCAGTGCAGTAGGCAGGAGTAGTACGTACGTAGCAGCTCCATCACATCACTGTGCGATCATGCATGTCATTATGTGTTGTCTTGTCGTGGAAATAATGTACTTTTGGAGTTTTGGATCGCTCTGTAGCTCTGTAGTACAACCTGTTTAATAATCATTGTTATCGCCGTAATGCAGTTGTAGATCTCTCTCAAACAGAAGCACACTAGCTTGCTTTAATTTTTTAGTACCGGTTATTATGCAGAAGTGCAGTTGCCACGGACACAGAAGACAAGGGTAGTTTAAATATTTCTCCTACTCACTTTCTCCACGAAACTGATAAATAAAAAAAATATTGGCTGTGGTGTGTTACGGCAAAGAACCTCAAATTTGTAATGGTACTGGACAAATATCGTTCGTTGCGGTGTCCATCAGCATATTATGTATTTTAACAATGTCCTGCAGCAAAATTTTCTAAATTATTTACATTATTTGGCACCATGCATGTTCAATACCTCTGCACATGTTTTCAAATTTTGCCCTGTTTGGCTCGCTGAAATTCGGCTGCTGCTGCAGATGCTGATTTGTTGTGAGCGAAAAGCACTGTTCTTCAGCTGAAAAGTAGCGTTGATAAGTTCAAGTGAATTTGTTATTGTCAAATATTCTCAATCTTTTGTACTCCGTAGGTTCGTCCTATTGACATTTGTTGCTATTGAGGTAGCAGTGTAAGCGACGATCCTTTCAAGATAATTGGACCTAGCTGGTGTCAATCAATTTGAAAACTCTATCGATGCTTTCGGCGTGTACCATGGTCCAGTGTGGACTTCAATTCTTTGACCTTCTTGAAATTTATCCAGGATACATACGTCATTGGCATTGGCTTGCTAGATCATGTTGGCCCAGAAATGAAATGCAACTTTATTATTAGATTTCACACAATTACATTGATAGGTTTTCAGTTTCACTTAAAACCCCTTAGCAACCCATGGCACAACCATCGAAATGCCACAACTAGTTTTGAAGGAACATTTAGAGTTCCTGCAGCAACGCGCGGTGTATTATCTAGTAGCACATATGAATTTTGATCCGGCGTACTCCCTCTGTCAAGAAATAATAGGCATGTTAGACTAAAGAAAAACTCAAATTTTACAAAGTTTGCCCAATAATTAATCAAATTATGAGTAATTATGTGCAAGTCTAGAGCATAAAACATACATCAATAGATTTGTGTAAGTGGCTCTAAGGTGGTATTGATTCTATAAGATTGACTATATAATATAAAGGCTTGTTTGGATGTACTCGTATCCATCTTAATCCACAAGTATTAAAGTGGATTGTGGGTGAAACTTAAACTATTTTCCACCTCAATCCACTCCAATCCACATGGATTGGGATGGATACGAGTGCATCCAAATAAGGCCTAAGAGAAATTATGGGTCAAAGGGCCTGCTTGTTTGGGCCTTTGTGGGAGCTTTTGGATGTTAGCTTTGGGACCTTCAACATCAAAAAGCCAAAAAAAACTCCTCGAAACCAAAAGGTAGCATCTTGTCAAAGGGAACTTTTAGGCTTTTGGCTCACGGAAGTTTTTGTTTTTTGAAAGGTTGCAAAGCTAGAATCTAAAAGTTAAAAAAAAAACTAAAACAAGCAGGGCCAAAATCTATTTTGTGGTCGTCTATTATTTTCGGATAAGGGAAAAATTATAGTCACCGAACCAAGACGTCAGCGGTTCTTTCCCCTTCTCTCTTTTCAAGCCACCACGTATTTCTATCTTCTCTCTGGGAAATTTATGAGTGGTCAAATCAGATTTAACCCTGCCATGTGCAACAAAAACACTATTCACATCTTTGTCGTGTAGGTCTTAAATTTTCATACATCTAAAAAAAGAATGCAACTACGTATTGCGTACCAGCAAAAGTAGTTTAAATTTGACTATATTTCTAGTAAATACTATTTATATTTACGGCTTCAAAATAATTTATTATAAAAATTATATTTTGTAATTAATCTAATAATATTTATTTGATATCATAAATATTGATACATTTTTATTTATAATTGATCGAACTTAAGATATAAAACCACGATACTATACTAGAATTGCACTATTTCCTAGACAGAGGCGGTACTCAGTGTTGCATATTGCTCAAGAAATTTCCATGAGTAGTAGAGGGAGCAACGGGTGGTGTGAAAGAAAAGGCGACGAGGGGCAGGGTGTAAGACTTGACGCTCTGTACCGGGACTGGCACACCTACAGAGCGCACTGCGAAGCGTACAGACAGTTCCAAACTCTAAACCATTCAAACACGGGGATTTGGTGCTATCCAATACCAATTCCTAAGCCTCAGTGTCTACATCCAAACAATTAAACTAACAAAATCAAATTAAACTAAGAAAAACACACGTACCTGTAGCACCGAGCGCCGGCGTCCCTGGAGCACCAGGCGGGGTGGGGCCTGTCAGCCAGGGGAGCCTATCGGCCTTCGGGGAGCCGATATAAATATTGGGCCAATCTGGCCGACTAAGGGGACCTGTCGGCCATAGGATTGCCGACATGTACCTATCGGCCTCCGGGGAGCCGATATGCTGTTGGGTGCCTGTCCGCCAAGAGCGACCTCCTGCTCACGCACAACCCCGTGCACCGCTCCGTCCCGGTCCTCCTCCACGGCGGCCGCGCCGTCTGCGAGTCCGTCCTCATCGTCAAGTACGTCGACGAGGCCTTCGCCTCCCACGGCGACGTCAGGATCCTGCCGGCCGAGCCCTACGCCCGCTCCACCGCGCGCTTCTGGGCCGACTTCATCGCCACCAAGTGCCTGAAGCCGCTGTGGCTGTCGATGTGGGCGGACGACGGCGAGGCGCGGGCGCGGTTCGCCGCGGAGACGAAGGCGAGCCTGGCGGTGCTGGACGCGGAGCTCCAAGGCCATCGGACGAGGTTCTTTGGCGGCGACGACCTCGGCTTCGTCGACCTCGCCGCCTGCACGCTGGCGCACTGGCTCGGCGTGCTGGAGGAGGTGGCCGGGGTGCGCCTCGTGGCGGACGGCTAGTACCCGGATCTGCGACGGTGGGCCGTCAGGCGGTCCCTGCCGGACAGGGACCAGCTCGTCGCCTTCTTCGCTGCCAACCAGGGAGGTACAGGTCCATGGTGAACGCAGCAGTGCAGTAGGCAGGAGTAGTACGTACGTAGCAGCTCCATCACATCACTGTGCGATCATGCATGTCATTATGTGTTGTCTTGTCGTGGAAATAATGTACTTTTGGAGTTTTGGATCGCTCTGTAGCTCTGTAGTACAACCTGTTTAATAATCATTGTTATCGCCGTAATGCAGTTGTAGATCTCTCTCAAACAGAAGCACACAAGCTTGCTTTAATTTTTTAGTACCTGTTATTATGCAGAAGTGCAGTTGCCACGGACACAGAAGACAAGGGTAGTTTAAATATTTCTCCTACTCACTTACTCCACGAAACTGATAAATAAAAAAAATATTGGCTGTGGTTTGTTACGGCAAAGAACCTCAAATTTGTAATGGTACTGGACAAATATCATTCGTTGCGGTGTCCATCAGCATATTATGTATTTTAACAATGTCCTGCAGCAAAATTTTCTAAATTATTTACATTATTTGGCACCATGCACGTTCAATACCTCTGCACATGTTTTCAAATTTTGCCCTGTTTGGCTCGCTGAAATTCGGCTGTTGCTGCAGATGCTGATTTGTTGCGAGCGAAAAGCACTGTTCTTTAGCTGAAAAGTAGCGTTGATAAGTTCAAGTGAATTTGTTATTGTCAAATATTCTCAATCTTTTGTACTCCGTAGGTTCGTCCTATTGACATTTGTTGCTATTGAGGTAGCAGTGTAAGCGACGATCCTTTCAAGATAATTGGACCTAGCTGGTGTCAATCAATTTGAAAACTCTATCGATGCTTTCGGCGTGTATCATGGTCCAGTGTGGACTTCAATTCTTTGACCTTCTTGAAATTAATCCAGGATACATACGTCATTGGCATTGGCTTGCTAGATCATGTTGGCCCAGAAATGAAATGCAACTTTATTATTAGATTTCACACAATTACATTGATAGGTTTTCAGTTTCACTTAAAACCCCTTAGCAACCCATGGCACAACCATCGAAATGCCACAACTAGTTTTGAAGGAACATTTAGAGTTCCCGCAGCAACGCGCGGTGTATTATCTAGTAGCACATATGAATTTTGATCCGGCGTACTCCCTCTGTCAAGAAATGATAGGCATGTTAGACTAAAGAAAAACTCAAAGTTTACAAAGTTTGACCAATAATTAATCAAATTATGACTAATTATGTGTAAGTCTAGAGCATAAAACATACATCAATAGATTTGTGTAAGTGGCTCTAAGGTGGTATTAATTCTATAAGATTGACTATATACTATAAAAGCTTGTTTGGATGTACTCGTATCCATCTTAATCCACAAGTATTAAAGTGGATTGTGGGTGAAACTTAAACTATTTTCCACCTCAATCCACTCCAATCCACATGGATTGGGATGGATACGAGTGCATCCAAATAAGGCCTAAGAGAAATTATGGGTCAAAGGGCCTGTTTGTTTGGACCTTTGTGGGAGCTTTTGGATGTTAGCTTTGGGACCTTCAACATCAAAAAGCCAAAAAACTCCTCGAAACCAAAAGGCAGCATCTTGTCAAAGGGAACTTTTAGGCTTTTGGCTCACGGAAGTTTTTGTTTTTTGAAAGGTTGCAAAGCTAGAATCTAAAAGTTAAAAAAAAAACTAAAACAAGCAGGGCCAAAATCTATTTTGTGGCCGTCTATTATTTTTGGATAAGGGAAAAATTATAGTCACCGAACCAAGACGTCAGCGGTTCTTTTCCCTTCTCTCTTTTCAAGCCACCACGTATTTCTATCTTCTCTCTGGGAAATTTATGAGTGGTCAAATCAGATTTAACCCTGCCATGTGCAACAAAAACACTATTCACATCTTTGTCGTGTAGGTCTTAAATTTTCATACATCTAAAAAAAGAATGCAACTACGTATTGCGTACCAGCAAAAGTAGTTTAAATTTGACTATATTTCTAGTAAATACTATTTATATTTACGGCTTCAAAATAATTTATTATAAAAATTATATTTTGTAATTAATCTAATAATATTTATTTGATATCATAAATATTGATACATTTTTATTTATAATTGATCGAACTTAAGATATAAAACCACGATACTATACTAGAATTGCACTATTTCCTGGACAGAGGCGGTACTCAGTGTTGCATATTGCTCAAGAAATTTCCATGAGTAGTAGAGGGAGCAACGGGTGGTGTGAAAGAAAAGGCGACGAGGGGCAGGGTGTAAGACTTGACGCTCTGTACCGGGACTGGCACACCTACAGAGCGCACTGCGAAGCGTACAGACAGTTCCAAACTCTAAACCATTCAAACACGGGGATTTGGTGCTATCCAATACCAATTCCTAAGCCTCAGTGTCTACATCCAAACAATTAAACTAACAAAATCAAATTAAACTAAGAAAAACACACGTACCTGTAGCACCGAGCGCCGGCGTCCCTGGAGCACCAGGCGGGGTGGGGCCTGTCAGCCAGGGGAGCCTATCGGCCTTCGGGGAGCCGATATAAATATTGGGCCAATCTGGCCGACTAAGGGGACCTGTCGGCCATAGGATTGCCGACATGTACCTATCGGCCTCCGGGGAGCCGATATGCTGTTGGGTGCCTGTCCGCCAAGAGCGACCTCCTGCTCACGCACAACCCCGTGCACCGCTCCGTCCCGGTCCTCCTCCACGGCGGCCGCGCCGTCTGCGAGTCCGTCCTCATCGTCAAGTACGTCGACGAGGCCTTCGCCTCCCACGGCGACGTCAGGATCCTGCCGGCCGAGCCCTACGCCCGCTCCACCGCGCGCTTCTGGGCCGACTTCATCGCCACCAAGTGCCTGAAGCCGCTGTGGCTGTCGATGTGGGCGGACGACGGCGAGGCGCGGGCGCGGTTCGCCGCGGAGACGAAGGCGAGCCTGGCGGTGCTGGACGCGGAGCTCCAAGGCCATCGGACGAGGTTCTTTGGCGGCGACGACCTCGGCTTCGTCGACCTCGCCGCCTGCACGCTGGCGCACTGGCTCGGCGTGCTGGAGGAGGTGGCCGGGGTGCGCCTCGTGGCGGACGGCTAGTACCCGGATCTGCGACGGTGGGCCGTCAGGCGGTCCCTGCCGGACAGGGACCAGCTCGTCGCCTTCTTCGCTGCCAACCAGGGAGGTACAGGTCCATGGTGAACGCAGCAGTGCAGTAGGCAGGAGTAGTACGTACGTAGCAGCTCCATCACATCACTGTGCGATCATGCATGTCATTATGTGTTGTCTTGTCGTGGAAATAATGTACTTTTGGAGTTTTGGATCGCTCTGTAGCTCTGTAGTACAACCTGTTTAATAATCATTGTTATCGCCGTAATGCAGTTGTAGATCTCTCTCAAACAGAAGCACACAAGCTTGCTTTAATTTTTTAGTACCTGTTATTATGCAGAAGTGCAGTTGCCACGGACACAGAAGACAAGGGTAGTTTAAATATTTCTCCTACTCACTTACTCCACGAAACTGATAAATAAAAAAAATATTGGCTGTGGTTTGTTACGGCAAAGAACCTCAAATTTGTAATGGTACTGGACAAATATCGTTCGTTGCGGTGTCCATCAGCATATTATGTATTTTAACAATGTCCTGCAGCAAAATTTTCTAAATTATTTACATTATTTGGCACCATGCACGTTCAATACCTCTGCACATGTTTTCAAATTTTGCCCTGTTTGGCTCGCTGAAATTCGGCTGTTGCTGCAGATGCTGATTTGTTGCGAGCGAAAAGCACTGTTCTTTAGCTGAAAAGTAGCGTTGATAAGTTCAAGTGAATTTGTTATTGTCAAATATTCTCAATCTTTTGTACTCCGTAGGTTCGTCCTATTGACATTTGTTGCTATTGAGGTAGCAGTGTAAGCGACGATCCTTTCAAGATAATTGGACCTAGCTGGTGTCAATCAATTTGAAAACTCTATCGATGCTTTCGGCGTGTACCATGGTCCAGTGTGGACTTCAATTCTTTGACCTTCTTGAAATTAATCCAGGATACATACGTCATTGGCATTGGCTTGCTAGATCATGTTGGCCCAGAAATGAAATGCAACTTTATTATTAGATTTCACACAATTACATTGATAGGTTTTCAGTTTTACTTAAAACCCCTTAGCAACCCATGGCACAACCATCGAAATGCCACAACTAGTTTTGAAGGAACATTTAGAGTTCCCGCAGCAACGCGCGGTGTATTATCTAGTAGCACATATGAATTTTGATCCGGCGTACTCCCTCTGTCAAGAAATGATAGGCATGTTAGACTAAAGAAAAACTCAAATTTTACAAAGTTTGACCAATAATTAATCAAATTATGACTAATTATGTGCAAGTCTACAGCATAAAACATACATCAATAGATTTGTGTAAGTGGCTCTAAGGTGGTATTGATTCTATAAGATTGACTATATACTATAAAGGCCTGTTTGGATGTACTCGTATCCATCTTAATCCACAAGAATTAAAGTGGATTGGGGGTGGAACTTAAACTATTTTCTACCTCAATCCAATCCAATCCACATGGATTGGGATGGATACGAGTGTATCCAAATAAGGCCTAAGAGAAATTATGGGTCAAATGGTCTGTTTGTTTGGACCTTCGTGGGAGCTTTTGGATGTTAGCTTTGGAACCTTCAACATCAAAAAGCCAAAAAACTCCTCGAAACCAAAAGGCAGCATCTTGTCAAAGGGAACTTTTAGGCTTTTGGCTCACGGAAGTTTTTGTTTTTTGAAAGGTTGCAAAGCTAGAATCTAAAAGTTAAAAAAAAACTAAAACAAGCAGGGCCAAAATCTATTTTGTGGCCGTCTATTATTTTTGGATAAGGGAAAAATTATAGTCACCGAACCAAGACGTCAGCGGTTCTTTCCCCTTCTCTCTTTTCAAGCCACCACGTATTTCTATCTTCTCTCTGGGAAATTTATGAGTGGTCAAATCAGATTTAACCCTGCCATGTGCAACAAAAACACTATTCACATCTTTGTCGTGTAGGTCTTAAATTTTCATACATCTAAAAAAAGAATGCAACTACGTATTGCGTACCAGCAAAAGTAGTTTAAATTTGACTATATTTCTAGTAAATACTATTTATATTTACGGCTTCAAAATAATTTATTATAAAAATTATATTTTGTAATTAATCTAATAATATTTATTTGATATCATAAATATTGATACATTTTTATTTATAATTGATCGAACTTAAGATATAAAACCACGATACTATACTAGAATTGCACTATTTCCTAGACAGAGGCGGTACTCAGTGTTGCATATTGCTCAAGAAATTTCCATGAGTAGTAGAGGGAGCAACGGGTGGTGTGAAAGAAAAGGCGACGAGGGGCAGGGTGTAAGACTTGACGCTCTGTACCGGGACTGGCACACCTACAGAGCGCACTGCGAAGCGTACAGACAGTTCCAAACTCTAAACCATTCAAACACGGGGATTTGGTGCTATCCAATACCAATTCCTAAGCCTCAGTGTCTACATCCAAACAATTAAACTAACAAAATCAAATTAAACTAAGAAAAACACACGTACCTGTAGCACCGAGCGCCGGCGTCCCTGGAGCACCAGGCGGGGTGGGGCCTGTCAGCCAGGGGAGCCTATCGGCCTTCGGGGAGCCGATATAAATATTGGGCCAATCTGGCCGACTAAGGGGACCTGTCGGCCATAGGATTGCCGACATGTACCTATCGGCCTCCGGGGAGCCGATATGCTGTTGGGTGCCTGTCCGCCAAGAGCGACCTCCTGCTCACGCACAACCCCGTGCACCGCTCCGTCCCGGTCCTCCTCCACGGCGGCCGCGCCGTCTGCGAGTCCGTCCTCATCGTCAAGTACGTCGACGAGGCCTTCGCCTCCCACGGCGACGTCAGGATCCTGCCGGCCGAGCCCTACGCCCGCTCCACCGCGCGCTTCTGGGCCGACTTCATCGCCACCAAGTGCCTGAAGCCGCTGTGGCTGTCGATGTGGGCGGACGACGGCGAGGCGCGGGCGCGGTTCGCCGCGGAGACGAAGGCGAGCCTGGCGGTGCTGGACGCGGAGCTCCAAGGCCATCGGACGAGGTTCTTTGGCGGCGACGACCTCGGCTTCGTCGACCTCGCCGCCTGCACGCTGGCGCACTGGCTCGGCGTGCTGGAGGAGGTGGCCGGGGTGCGCCTCGTGGCGGACGGCTAGTACCCGGATCTGCGACGGTGGGCCGTCAGGCGGTCCCTGCCGGACAGGGACCAGCTCGTCGCCTTCTTCGCTGCCAACCAGGGAGGTACAGGTCCATGGTGAACGCAGCAGTGCAGTAGGCAGGAGTAGTACGTACGTAGCAGCTCCATCACATCATTGTGCGATCATGCATGTCATTATGTGTTGTCTTGTCGTGGAAATAATGTACTTTTGGAGTTTTGGATCGCTCTGTAGCTCTGTAGTACAACCTGTTTAATAATCATTGTTATCGCCGTAATGCAGTTGTAGATCTCTCTCAAACAGAAGCACACAAGCTTGCTTTAATTTTTTAGTACCTGTTATTATGCACAAGTGCAGTTGCCACGGACACAGAAGACAAGGGTAGTTTAAATATTTCTCCTACTCACTTACTCCACGAAACTGATAAATAAAAAAAATATTGGCTGTGGTTTGTTACGGCAAAGAACCTCAAATTTGTAATGGTACTGGACAAATATCGTTCGTTGCGGTGTCCATCAGCATATTATGTATTTTAACAATGTCCTGCAGCAAAATTTTCTAAATTATTTACATTATTTGGCACCATGCACGTTCAATACCTCTGCACATGTTTTCAAATTTTGCCCTGTTTGGCTCGCTGAAATTCGGCTGTTGCTGCAGATGCTGATTTGTTGCGAGCGAAAAGCACTGTTCTTTAGCTGAAAAGTAGCGTTGATAAGTTCAAGTGAATTTGTTATTGTCAAATATTCTCAATCTTTTGTACTCCGTAGGTTCGTCCTATTGACATTTGTTGCTATTGAGGTAGCAGTGTAAGCGACGATCCTTTCAAGATAATTGGACCTAGCTGGTGTCAATCAATTTGAAAACTCTATCGATGCTTTCGGCGTGTATCATGGTCCAGGGTGGACTTCAATTCTTTGACCTTCTTGAAATTAATCCAGGATACATACGTCATTGGCATTGGCTTGCTAGATCATGTTGGCCCAGAAATGAAATGCAACTTTATTATTAGATTTCACACAATTACATTGATAGGTTTTCAGTTTCACTTAAAACCCCTTAGCAACCCATGGCACAACCATCGAAATGCCACAACTAGTTTTGAAGGAACATTTAGAGTTCCCGCAGCAACGCGCGGTGTATTATCTAGTAGCACATATGAATTTTGATCCGGCGTACTCCCTCCGTCAAGAAATAATAGGCATGTTAGACTAAAGAAAAACTCAAATTTTACAAAGTTTGCCCAATAATTAATCAAATTATGAGTAATTATGTGCAAGTCTAGAGCATAAAACATACATCAATAGATTTGTGTAAGTGGCTCTAAGGTGGTATTGATTCTATAAGATTGACTATATACTATAAAGGCTTGTTTGGATGTACTCGTATCCATCTTAATCCACAAGTATTAAAGTGGATTGTGGGTGAAACTTAAACTATTTTCCACCTCAATCCACTCCAATCCACATGGATTGGGATGGATACGAGTGCATCCAAATAAGGCCTAAGAGAAATTATGGGTCAAAGGGCCTGTTTGTTTGGGCCTTTGTGGGAGCTTTTGGATGTTAGCTTTGGGACCTTCAACATCAAAAAGCCAAAAAAACTCCTCGAAACCAAAAGGCAGCATCTTGTCAAAGGGAACTTTTAGGCTTTTGGCTCACGGAAGTTTTTGTTTTTTGAAAGGTTGCAAAGCTAGAATCTAAAAGTTAAAAAAAAACTAAAATAAGCAGGGCCAAAATCTATTTTGTGGCCGTCTATTATTTTTGGATAAGGGAAAAATTATAGTCACCGAACCAAGACGTCAGCGGTTCTTTCCCCTTCTCTCTTGCCACCACGTATTTCTATCTTCTCTCTGGGAAATTTATGAGTGGTCAAATCAGATTTAACCCTGCCATGTGCAACAAAAACATTATTCGCATCTTTGTCGTGTAGGTCTTAAATTTTTATATATCTAAAAAAAGAATGCAACTACGTATTGCGTACCAGCAAAAGTAGTTTAAATTTGACTATATTTCTAGTAAATACTATTTATATTTACGGCTTCAAAATAATTTATTATAAAAATTATATTTTGTAATTAATCTAATAATATTTATTTGATATCATAAATATTGATATATTTTTATTTATAATTGATCGAACTTAAGATATAAAACCACGATACTATACTAGAATTGCATTAATTCCTGGACAGAGGCGGTACTCAGTGTTGCATATTGCTCAAGAAATTTCCATGAGTAGTAGAGGGAGCAACGGGTGGTGTGAAAGAAAAGGCGACGAGCGGCAGGGTGTAAGACTTGACGCTCTGTACCGGGACTGACACACCTACAAAGCGCACTGCGAAGCGTATAGCCAGTTCCAAACTCTAAACCATCCAAACACGGAGATTTGGTGCTATCCAAAACCAATTCCTAAGCCTCAGTGTCTACATCCAAACACAACCTAAGTAATCTAATTAAACTAACAAAATCAAATTAAACTAAGAAAAACACACGTACCTGTAGCACCGAGCGCCGGCGTCCCTGGAGCACCAGGCGGGGTGGGGCCTGTCAGCTAGGGGAGCCTATCGGCCTTCGGGGAGCCGATATGAATATTGGGCCTATCTGGCCGACTGAAGGGGACCTGTCGGCCATAGGATTGCCGACATGTACCTATCGGCCTCCGGGCAGCCGATATGCTGTTGGGTGCGTGTCCGCCAAGAGCGACCTCCTGCTCACCACAGCCCCGTGCACCGCTCCGTCCCGGTCCTCCTCCACGGCGGCCGCGCCGTCTGCGAGCCCGTCCTCATCGTCGAGTACGTCGACGAGGCCTTCGCCTCCCACGGCGACGTCAGGATCCTGCCGGCCAACCCCTACACCCGCTCCACCGCGCGCTTCTGGGCCGACTTCATCGCCACCAAGTGATTGAAGCCGCTGTGGCTGTCGATGTGGGCGGACGACGGCGAGCCGCGGGCGCAGTTCGCCGCGGAGACGAAGGCGACCCTGGCGGTGCTGGACGCGAAGCTCCAAGGCCATCGGACGAGGTTCTTTGGCGGCGACGACCTCGGCTTCGTCGACCTCGCCGCCTGCACGCTGGCGCACTGGCTCGGCGTGCTGGAGGAGGTGGCCGGGGTGCGCCTCGTGGCGGACGGCTAGTACCCGGCTCTGCGACGGTGGGCCGAGGAGTACACCTCCCACGAGGTCGTCAGGCGGTCCCTGCCGGACAGGGACCAGCTCGTCGCCTTCTTCGCTGCCAGCCTGGGAGGTACAGGTCCATGGTGAACGCAGCAGTGCAGTTGGCAGGAGTAGTACGTAGCAGCTCCATCACATCACTGTGCGATCATGCATGTCATTATGTGTTCTCTTGTCGTGTCAATAATGTATGTTGAATAATCATTGTTATCGCCGTAATGCAGTTGTAGATCTCTCTCAAACAGAAGCACACTAGCTTGCTTTAATTTTTTAGGACCGGTTATTATGCAGAAGTGCAGTTGCCACGGACACAGAAGACAAGGGTAGTTTAAATATTTCTCCTACTCACTTTCTCCACGAAACTGATAAATAAAAAAAATATTGGCTGTGGTTTGTTACGGCAAAGAACCTCAAATTTGTAATAGTACTGGACAAATATCGTTCGTTGCGGTGTCCATCAGCATATTATGTATTTTAACAATGTCCTCCAGCAAAATTTTCTAAATTATTTACATTATTTGGCACCATGCATGTTCAGTACCTCTGCACATGTTTTCAAATTTTGCCCTGTTTGGCTCGCTGAAATTCGGCTGCTGCTGCAGATGCTGATTTGTTGTGAGTGAAAAGCACTGTTCTTTTAGCTGAAAAGTAGTGTTGATAAGTTCAAGTGAATTTGTCATTGTCAAATATTCTCAATCTTTTGTACTCCGTAGGTTCGTCCTATTGACATTTGTTGCTTTGAGGTAGCGGTGTAAGCGACGATCCTTTCAAGATAATTGGACCTAGCTGGTGTCAATCAATTTGAAAACTCTATCGATGCTTTCGGCGTGTATCATGGTCCAGTGTGGACTTCAATTCTTTGACCTTCTTAAAATTTATCCAGGATACATACGTCATTGGCATTGGCTTGCTAGATCATGTTGGCCCAGAAATGAAATACAACTTTATTATTAGATTTCACACAATTACATTGATAGGTTTTCAGTTTCACTTAAAACCCCTTAGCAACCCATGGCACAACCATCGAAAAGCCACAACCAGTTTTGAAGGAACATTTAGAGTTCCCGCAGCAACGCGCGGTGTATTATCTAGTAGCACATATGAATTTTGATCCGGCGTACTCCCTCTGTCAAGAAATGATAGGCATGTTAGACTAAAGAAAAACTCAAATTTTACAAAGTTTGACCAATAATTAATCAAATTATGAGTAATTATGTGCAAGTCTAGAGCATAAAACATACATCAATAGATTTGTGTAAGTGGCTCTAAGGTGGTATTGATTCTATAAGATTGACTATATACTATAAAGGCTTGTTTAGATGTACTCGTATCCATCTTAATCCACAAGAGTTAAAGTGGATTGTGGGTGGAACTTAAACTATTTTCCACCTCAATCCAATCCAATCCATATGGATTGGGATGGATACGAGTGCATCCAAATAAGGCCTAAGACAAATTATGGGTCAAAGGGCCTGTTTGTTTGGACCTTCGTGGGAGCTTTTGGATGTTAGCTTTGGAACCTTCAAGATCAAAAAGCAAAAAAAAAAACTCCTCGAAACCAAAAGGCAGCATCTTGTCAAAGGGAACTTTTAGGCTTTTGGCTCACGGGAGTTTTTTTGAAAGGTTGCAAAGCTAGAATCTAAAAGTTAAAAAAAAACTAAAACAAGCAGGGCCAAAATCTATTTTGTGGTCGTCTATTATTTTTGGATAAGGGAAAAATTATAGTCACCGAACCAAAACGTCAGCGGTTCTTTCCCCCTTCTCTCTTTTCAAGCCACCACGTATTTCTATCTTCTCTCTGGGAAATTTATGAGTGGTCAAATCAGATTTAACCCTGCCATGTGCAACAAAAACACTATTTGCATCTTTGTCGTGTAGGTCTTAAATTTTCATATATCTAAAAAAAGAATGCAACTACGTATTGCGTACCAGCAAAAGTAGTTTAAATTTGACTACATTTCTAGTAAATACTATTTATATTTACGGCTTCAAAATAATTTATTATAAAAATTATATTTTGTAATTAATCTAATAATATTTATTTGATATCATAAATATTGATATATTTTTATTTATAATTGATCGAACTTAAGATATAAAACCACGATACTATACTAGAATTGCATTATTTCCTGGACAGAGGCGGTACTCAGTGTTGCATATTGCTCAAGAAATTTCCATGAGTAGTAGAGGGAGCAACGGGTGGTGTGAAAGAAAAGGCGACGAGGGGCAGGGTGTAAGACTTGACGCTCTGTACCGGGACTGGCACACCTACAGAGCGCACTGCGAAGCGTAGAGACAGTTCCAAACTCTAAACCATCCAAACACGGAGATTTGGTACTATCCAATACCAATTCCTAAGCCTCAGTGTCTACATCCAAACACAACCTAAATAATCTAATTAAACTAACAAAATCAAATTAAACTAAGAAAAACACACGTACCTGTAGCACAGAGCGCCGGCGTCCCTGGAGCACCAGGCGGGGTGGGGCCTGTCAGCCAGGGGAGCCTATCGGCTTTCGGGGAGCCGATATGAATATTGGGCCGATCTGGCCGTCTGAAGGGGACCTGTCGGCCATAGGATTGCCGACATGTACCTATCGGCCCCCGGGGAGCCGATATGCTGTTGGGTGCGTGTCCGCCAAGAGCGACCTCCTGCTCACGCACAGCCCCGTGCACCGCTCCGTCCCGGTCCTCCTCCACGGCGGCCGCGCCGTCTGCGAGCCCGTCCTCATCGTCGAGTACGTCGACGAGGCCTTTGCCTCCCACGGCGACGTCAGGATCCTGCCGGCCAACCCCTACGCCCGCTCCACCGCGCGCTTCTGGGCCGACTTCATCGCCACCAAGTGATTGAAGCCGCTGTGGCTGTCGATGTGGGCGGACGACGGCGAGCCGCGGGCGCGGTTCGCCGCGGAGACGAAGGCGACCCTGGCGGTGCTGGACGCGAAGCTCCAAGGCCATCGGACGAGGTTCTTTGGCGGCGACGACCTCGGCTTCGTCGACCTCGCCGCCTGCACGCTGGCGCACTGGCTCGGCGTGCTGGAGGAGGTGGCCGGGGTGCGCCTCGTGGCGGACGGCTAGTACCCGGCTCTGCGACGGTGGGCCGAGGAGTACACCTCCCACGAGGTCGTCAGGCGGTCCCTGCCGGACAGGGACCAGCTCGTCGCCTTCTTCGCTGCCAGCCAGGGAGGTACAGGTCCATGGTGAACGCAGCAGTGCAGTAGGCAGGAGTAGTACGTAGCAGCTCCATCACATCACTGTGCGATCATGCATGTCATTATGTGTTCTCTTGTCGTGTCAATAATGTATGTTGAATAATCATTGTTATCGCCGTAATGCAGTTGTAGATCTCTCTCAAACAGAAGCACACTAGCTTGCTTTAATTTTTTAGTACCGGTTATTATGCAGAAGTGCAGTTGCCACGGACACAGAAGACAAGGGTAGTTTAAATATTTCTCCTACTCACTTTCTCCACGAAACTGATAAATAAAAAAAATATTGGCTGTGGTTTGTTACGGCAAAGAACCTCAAATTTGTAATGGTACTGAACAAATATCGTTCGTTGCGGTGTCCATCAGCATATTATGTATTTTAACAATGTCCTGCAGCAAAATTTTCTAAATTATTTACATTATTTGGCACCATGCATGTTCAATACCTCTGCACATGTTTTCAAATTTTGCCCTGTTTGGCTCGCTGAAATTCGGCTGCTGCTGCAGATGCTGATTTGTTGTGAGCGAAAAGCACTGTTCTTTAGCTGAAAAATAGCGTTGATAAGTTCAAGTGAATTTGTTATTGTCAAATATTCTCAATCTTTTGTACTCCGTAGGTTCGTCCTATTGACATTTGTTGCTATTGAGGTAGCAGTGTAAGCGACGATCCTTTCAAGATAATTGGACCTAGCTGGTGTCAATCAATTTGAAAACTCTGCGAACACAAGGTTGACAAGTACCCTTGTGTGTTCGTTTTATGATGAGTAATTGTCAATATGATCTACGAAGTAGGTTGAGTGGTGACTAACCCTACCATGGCGAAAGCTATGTGTGCGACATGTCTTTTGGCTTGTGTTGTGCAGGTGTGGAGCTCGGATGCGGTGGTCGACGGCGAGGTGAAGGTCAAGGAGGACGTGCCGTGCCGACAGACCGGGAGCGGTGAAGGACGGACGTGAGGCTTAGACCGAGGGACCCAGAGGCCGGGTGACTAGCCACGGTGGCTGACACTTGGGACATCGACAAGTGTAAGAAGACATGGAGTGACGGTGTTGATCGGGTAAAGACGGCGGACGCGTGAGTCGAGCGAGGCTCAGGAGGACTAGGCGGGCCGGCCGGTCGAGGACGGCGGTGACACGCGTCGGATGGCGGGGGACGCGTATGGAGTACGCTACTCGCGGACGGTTTGATGGTTTGGACCTCAAAATCATCGGATGGACGGTTTACGGGTTTGGGCCTCAAAACCCGGGCGGAGGTTCCGAGGAGGGACGGACGGCACGTGGCGGCATCGGGGAGTTCGCGTCGAGGCGAAGCTACCCGTGAGAAGGCGCGGTGGCCGTCGGATCAAGATTACACCGGGTTGGACAACAACGCCCTTGGGCTTAGCGGTTCAACTCATTTGTATCCAGGGGCA
The DNA here is from genome assembly GCF_019320115.1 of Miscanthus floridulus. Taxonomy (NCBI): domain Eukaryota; kingdom Viridiplantae; phylum Streptophyta; class Magnoliopsida; order Poales; family Poaceae; genus Miscanthus; species Miscanthus floridulus. The sequence continues at coordinate 126,068,465 of NC_089597.1, forward strand.
AAACTGGGAATGTGTAATAGCCCTGTTAAATAGGATGAGGGAGCCCCCATCTCCCTCACCTCCTCCAGTTTTCATTTTCTCCTTTAGGGTTTCTTCCTCTAGTTTGCTTCCATGTATGAGAGAGGTCCACAACTCAAATTATGACTTGGTTTTGAAGGAATCGGTGGCCGTAACCACCGTATGCCCTCCGGGATTCATGATTTAGTTGTGTTCTTGATGTGATTTTGGTGTTCTTCACGAGATCCTTTTGTCCCTTCTTGTTTCCCCTCTCGTTTCTTCGATTTGGGATGGTTTTGGTTCGTTCTTGTTGCCTTGGATCGATCAGTGACATGAGTAGAAGCTTTCCACCGAAGGAAATCCACTAATTCCTCACGAGATCGCAGATCCGGGCAATTTTAGTTCTTGACCTATTTTTTGGGGTTTTCTTCAATTCCTTCGATTCACGGAGTTAGAGTTTGTCTCGGGCTATGATCTTTTAGAGGTTGCCTTTCTACTCGCTTGTGAACTCTTGTGCAAAGTTTCAAGTCATTTGGAGTTGATTTGATCAAGTTATGGCTTGATTTAATTTTTCCTGAGAAACTGCTCGTTCATACCGGACGTGTCCGATATCATACCGGACGTGTCCGATATTTCTCACTTTGGAGTTTTGAGCTGAAATTTTGTGGAGATCTTCCCTTGGTGTCTAAAGAGCTATGGTTAAAATTTCATGATTTTTGGACACCGTTTGATGGGGTTTCGGATTTTTCTCTTTTGGTCAGCTTGCTGCTGAAAATCCCGGACGTGTCCGAGATCATACCGGACGTGTCCGATATAATACCAGACGTGTCCGATATTTGCAGGAGCAGTGTTGTTTTATTTTGGGAGTTTGCTCGTTTGGGCCTCGATCTGTGATCCGTTTGCTCTGTGGTGACCCGCTGTGTTCTGAGGGAGCATCCATCTTTCTCTTGGGTCGTGGTCACCAAGTCTTTCGTGTATGATTTTTGGGGATTGATATTGGGACAGTGGTCGAAGATTTCGAAAGAAATTTGAGGCTCCCATTCACCCCCCCTCTGGTCGCCGTTTCCGGTCCTTCAATTGGTATCAGAGCCGGTTAAGGATCATTCCACCTTAATCGGTCCGTGATCCACGAAGGCGACATGGAGCGTGGTTCTGGCAAACCACCGCACTTCGATGGGTCAAACTATCCTTATTGGAAGATCCGCATGTCTACGCATCTCCAGGGGATTGATTGGCTCGTCTGGGAAATTTACGAGGATGCTACTTACGTTGTGCTCCCTACCGCGGCCCGTACCACCCAGGATCACAAGGATCGGCACAACGCAAATAGCAAAGCTCGCAGTGTGCTTTTCTCGAGTCTTTCGCTTTCTGAGTTCGAGCGTGTCTCCGATTGTACTACAGCTCGAGAGATCTGGGTGAGGCTTCAGAGCTATCACGAGGGGACCGCATAGGTCAAGACCAGACTCTACGAGACGTACAAGCGCGAGTACGAGAACTTCTCTCAGCTTGATGGCGAGTCCATCGATGCCATGTTTTCCCGCTTTCAGACTATCGTCAACAAAATGAAAGCGAACAAGGCCAACCTACCTTATAGTGATCATGAGAGGGCGCTCAAGCTTTTCTATGCCCTTGATCGAAAGGTATGGGATGTGAAGGTGTCGGCGATCATCGAGTCCGCCAACTACGACACCCTCACCGTTGACGAGCTTTTCAGCAAGCTCAAGTCCACAGAGATCGACTACCAAACCCAAGCCAAGCTCAAGAATCCCTCTGCACCAACCATGGCTTTGGTCTCAGGTAGTGGTTCAAGTTCATTGACTGACCCTTCACAAGCTTCTTTCTCTTTGTCGTGCTTGATGTCAGTCACAGAGGAGCAGCTGGAGTCTCTTGGGGATGATGAGTTGGCACTCGTCATCAATCGGTTCTCTCGGTTTCACAACAACCGTTTGAATCGCCGACGTAGTGGTGGCCCGAAGGAGGGATGCTATGGATGTGGAGATCTGGACCACTTCGTCGCGCACTGCCCCAAGAAGAAGCCCTTCATCAACAAGTACGACTCCGGCAAGCGCAAGGATAAGCGCGACTACACCTCTGGCAAGCACAAGGCCAAGGGCGGTTTCGACAAGGAGGCGATCAAGAAGGCGTACCGCAGGAAGGCCAAAGCTCAAGAACGCGCCTTCCTCGCCTCTCTCAGCGACCTTGACGATGACTCCGATGATGATCACTCTTCTTGTCCCTCGACCGACGATGAGTCCGAGAAGAAGCGCGAGGACAAGCTCAACGGTCTCTGCTTTGTCGCCGGTGCAAACCGTGGTGGGTTTTGCACTATGGCGGTTGACGGTGGAGCAAAGCTCAAAAAGGACGTCGACATCGACGACGACGAAAATGAGGTACCACCCACACTTGACTCACTTATGCTTGAGCTTGATACTATGAATGATACATTGATGAGCCAAGATAAGTTGCTTAAGCGTGCTGCCTGCGAGAGGAAAGAGTTTAAGGACCAGCTAGAGGTTGCTTTGAAGGAGTTGGAGCTTGCCAAGAGTGGTGTAGTGGTGTTAGAGGAGGAGGAGTGCGATGAGTGCGCTATACACATGTCTAACCTCTGACTTGCAATCCAAGTATGCTGTTTTGCTTGATGAATGTGATGAGTTGAAGTCTCGTTCTGGGTTGCTTGGTGCGTGCAAGTCCTGCTCAGGCTTGCAATCTGAGTTGGCAGAGAAGGTTGCCAAACTTGCTGAGTTTGAGAAGGCCAACTTAGATAGCATCACCACTACATGTGTTCGATGTGAAGCTTTGGTGTTGGAGCTTGAGTCCTGCAGGCACGACAAGATGGGAACCGAGGAAGAAAACACACAACTTCGGTCCATCTTGAGCTGGGTGTCGTGCAGTGAGCCCCAGTTGGGCATGATGGTGAGCCAGTTCAGGCGGGGAACTGACTCATCGGGAGTAGGCTTTGCTATAGGTGGGAAGGGTGAGCATGTCTATGGCAAGGTTGGTGAACATAGTGGTTTGAACCCAAGTGAGAAACCCACCAACACTCCCAAATTGATCAAGATCCCTCCACCAGAGTCTACCAAGCCTATGATCAAAGATGGTGTGTTTGAAGAACCACCAAAAGCTCCACCATCCAAGCAAGTTTGGGTTCCCAAACTGAACCACTTTCAGAACTCACTCGATACTTTACCCAACATCTCTAGTGCACCCCTTCCTAAAGCCAAAAAGCCTCAGAGAGTGAACCACATCCACAAGAGAGTGAGTCAACCACCATCCAAGAGAGAGGTGAGGTACCACTATGACTATTGCCATAGAGATGGTCATTTAGCTGAGTTTTGCTTTAGGAGGAAGAGAGATGAGCGGCGCGAGTACGAGTTGAACAACCGGAATATGTACCGTCCTCCCCATGGCATACATGTACCGCCTGTTTAGAGGCACAATGTTAGGCCTAGAGGTGCAATGCCTCAAGGTGCTAGGCCTCAGGTGGCGAGACCACGTGGTGGTCATGCCCGGCGTGGCCCAAGTCATGATCTATATGACTCTGGACCTCGTGACGGTGGCTTTCAGTCCCACACTCCTAGCGGACCACGTTTTCCCCCACGTGGTGATCGCTTCTCTCCAATGGGACATGGCATGTATGGTGTTTTTCCTAACACTTTTCTAGGGCAAATGACTCAACACTGGTATTCTCCTCATTTCACTAACCCCAGTGTTGTGCCATTTGCTCACCCCCTATCTTTCTATTGATGCAGAGTGGAGGCCTGGAGAACACGTGGCTTATTGATTCCGGCTGTTCGCGCCACATGATCGGAAGTTCCAAATGGTTCTCCAGCCTCGACCCCATGCAATACAAGGAGTACATCACATTTGGGGACAATAGCAAAGGTAAGGTGTTGTCTCGTGGGACCATTCGGGTCAATGAGTCTTTTATCTTAAAGGACGTTGCTTTGGTTTCAAGCCTGCATTTTAATTTGCTCTCTGTTTCGCAACTCCTTCAAGATGGGTTTGAGGTGCGCTTTAAGACTGGACTTTCTCGTGTGCTCGATTCTCAGGGACATCTAGTTTGTCAGATCGTTCCTTTTGGCCGAGTTTTTAGAGCTGATTTCTCTCAGTCTTTCGGTTCTTCTCGCTGTTTGGTTGCCGGATCTTCTTCTGATTTGTGGAAGTGGCATAGGAGACTTGGTCACTTGAGCTTCGATCTCCTAGTGAGGTTGAGTTCTCTTGACATGATCCGAGGATTGCCCAAACTTAAGTTTGAGAAGGATCTGGTATGCCATCCCTGTCGCCACGGAAAGATGGTGGCTGCTTCCCATCCTCCAGTGACTCAGGTCATGACCACGAGACCCGGTGAGCTACTCCATATGGACACTGTTGGTCCGGCTCGGGTTCGGTCAGAGGGAGGGAAGTGGTACGTTCTAGTGATCGTGGATGATTTTTCTCATTATTCTTGGGTGTTTTTCATGGAGGGCAAGGATGAAGTGTTTTCTCATGCTCGTGACTTGATCTTGAGGTTGCAAACTGAGTTACCAAAGAATGCCATACGAGCTATCCGTAGTGACAATGGCACTGAGTTCAAAAACTCTCAGTTTGACACTTTTTGTGCTTCCTTGGGTCTTGAACATCAGTTTTCTTCGCCCTATGTCCCTCAGCAGAATGGTGTTGTTGAGCGCAAAAATCAGACTTTGGTTGAAATGGCCAGGACGATGCTCGATGAGCATAGGACTCCTAGGCGTTACTGGGCCGAAGCCATCAACACCGCCTGCCATGTTTCAAACCGCATTTTTCTTCGTGCTTTCTTAAAGAAGACATCCTACGAATTGCGGTTTGGGCGTCCACCCAAGGTGAGTCATTTTCGAGTCTTCGGTTGTAAGTGCTTCATTCTTAAGCAAGGTAATCTTGACAAGTTTGAATCTAGATCTTCGGACGGTATATTTCTCGGTTACGCTTCTCATTCACATGCGTACCGTGTGCTTAATCTTGAGACTAACCGTGTCGTGGAGACTTGTGAAGTCACCTTCGACGAAACTATGCCCTCTTCTATTTCGGTCTTTGAACGTGCAGGTGATGAAGAGATGGGTGATAGCATTTTTGTTGAGGATGACGATGACATCGATTGGGATGATCCCAAGCCATCTCAACCGACTACCCCAATCGAGCCAGCTTCGACCACTTCGGCTCACGGCCCCGAGCCCTCCACCTCTACTTCATGGGGTCCGTGCGAGCCGCTTCCTCAATCAACTGAGGAGGCCCCAGCTGTGGATGAGGGGGAGGCAACTTCGTCTTTAGGTGCACCTCGACATATCCAGCGATGCCATCCTCCTCATACCATGATTGGCGACATCGACGAAAGGGTAACACGTTCCAAGTCTTATCATATTTCCCATTTCGCTCATTCTGCTTTCGTAGCTTCTTTTGAGCCTCGAGATATTGGACACGCACTATCTAATGCCGATTGGGTTAATGCTATGCACGAGGAGTTAGAGGACTTTGAGCGGAACCAAGTGTGGGTTTTAGTTCCACCTCCACCAGAGTGCCACCCCATAGGTACAAAGTGGGTTTACAAGAACAAGCAGAGTGAGGATGGGGTAGTGGTGAGAAACAAGGCGAGATTAGTGGCTCAGGGTTTTTGCCAAAAAGAGGGAATAGACTATGAAGAAACCTTTGCTCCTGTTGCCCGTCTAGAAGCCATTAGGATTCTTTTAGCATTTGCAGCTTCGAAAGGGTTCAAGCTGTATTAGATGGATGTAAAGAGTGCCTTCTTGAATGGGTACATAGAGGAAGAGGTTTATGTGAGGCAACCCCCTGGCTTTGAAAATCCAAAGTACCCCAACCATGTTTTTAAACTCCACAAAGCCTTGTATGGTTTGAAACAAGCCCCGAGAGCCTGGTATGAGCGTTTGAAAGCTTTCTTGCTTGATAAGGGTTTTAGGATGGGTTCCGTAGATAAGACTCTGTTCCTCCTCAAGCAAGGCACAGACATCCTTTTGGTTCAGATATACGTGGATGATATAATCTTTGGTGGCTCTTCTCATGCTCTTGTTGCCAAGTTTTCAGATACTATGAGCAGGGAATTTGAGATGAGCATGATGGGCGAATTAACTTTCTTCCTTGGGCTACAAATCAAGCAAACTCGTGAGGGGACGTTTGTGCACCAAGGCAAGTACACCAAGGACGTGCTCAAGAAATTTGATATGGGTGAGGCCAAGCCTCTTTCGACGCCCATGTCAACCACGACAGCCCTGGATGAGGACAAGGAGGGAGAAGCAGTGGACCAGAAGGAATACCGAAGCATGATCGGGTCCCTGCTGTACCTAACGGCGACGAGACCGGACATCCAATTCGCAGTCTGCTTGTGCGCGCGTTTTCAGTCTTCTCCGCGCACGTCTCATCGTCAAGCCATCAAGCGGATCCTCAGGTACCTTCGTTTCACACCCGAGTTTGGTCTTTGGTTTTCAGCTTCCTCCTCTCTTTCTCTTTGTGGGTATTCTGATGCGGATTATGCTGGTTGTCGTGTTGAGAGGAAGTCCACTTCGGGGACTTGTCAGTTTCTTGGATCTTCTCTTGTGTCTTGGTCTTCTCGCAAGCAGTCTAGTGTCGCCCAATCCACCACAGAAGCTGAGTATGTTGCTGCTGCTGCTTGTTGTTCCCAGTTGCTTTGGATGATAGCTACTCTGAGAGACTTTGGGTTAGAGTTTAGGCGAGTGCCTTTGTTTTGTGACAGCACCAGCGCCATAAGTGTAGCCAAAAACCCAGTCCTTCACTCAAAGACAAAGCACATAGAAGTTCGCTTTCACTTCTTGCGTGACCACTATGAGAAAGGTGATATTGATCTGCACCACATTAATACCCAAAACCAGCTCGCAGATATCTTCACCAAACCACTTGACCAAGCCCAGTTTGCTCGCTTGCGAGGGGAGCTTGGAGTTTGTTTCCCTTTTTAGAGGAGGGGAACTTTGGTTGTTGTATTCTAGTTTTGCTTTTCTTTGTAGATTAGTCTTTGTTTTTGTTTTTATATCATACTTGCATATCATATCATCATGTATCATATTGCATCCTGAGCTTCATCCTTATAGTAGCTAGATTGACACTATGCTCTTGTTGGGGATGTTATGGATATACATGATGTGCTTTTGGCTTAGGCTCCTCTTGATCAATTGATGCATGTTATGAGCTAAGCTTATTTTCCAAACTATGAACTTGATTAAAACTTGTTGAAACATAAAATGTGTTCACCACTACTTGTGGCACTAGCATGTGTAGAATGTGTTGAGATCTTTTTCTTGCTTCATGTATATGCTTAGTTGCTACGGCTCATACTTTGAGTTACACACTTGCTTGAGAAACTTGAATTTGTGCTAAAACTTGAAAATCGAACTAAGTGAATTGAAAAGATCGGGATGGGCCTGTACTATCCTATGTCAGAGTATCGAGACAGCACCAAATTGCACTTATTGGTGAACTTGAGCTCTGTAATGGATACCGAGATCATTGTCTTAAGCTTCTGATTGCTTTTGGCATAGGCTTGACATGGTCGCTAAGTCAGGTTTTGGTGGCACAGATAACCTCCCGCACACACTTGTCTGACAAACTTTGGTAATAAGCTGCATAACTCTGATAAATTTCAATTGGTGTCTAAAATTTGATCAAACCACAAGTTTGTCTCATGACATGATGTGTGAACCTTGTTTGGGGTAGTTCACTTTGCATACATGTGTAGCACAAGGTCGATCTCCTGTCTATTTTTGCTATGTGCTCCTTTGGTGGTGAACCCTCTTTTAAAATTGCTCAAACTTGATCAAAATTGCTTAAATGCCATATTTCGTCTCATTTGGTCACTTTGAGCATTTGCTAGCACTTGTATGTGTTGCTATATATACATGACAGCATCAACTAGAGCCTCTTTTTAATCTACTTACTATAATCTTGAAGCTTCTGTATTTGTGCATTTCTGCATTCATAGCATAATTTGAGGGGAAGATGCAATCTTTGGGCTCTAGCTTGATAAGTGCATGTGTCAACAAGGGGGAGAAGTTTCCACACTCACAATGTCACCTAAAGTTGAGCGATATGCATTCATTTGAGAGAGATTGCACTTGTTCAGGGGGAGTTGCATTTGAGGTGTTTTGCTAGATGTGTTGAGCCTTTGCCTCTTCTGGAGGGTCTAGCAGTTTTGCATTTGAGGTGTGTTGCTAGATGTGTTGAGCCTTTGCCTCTTCTGGAGGGTCTAGCAGTTTTTCGGCTTTTCGAGCTTTGCTAGTGGCGTTGAGCCCGTTGCCTCTTCTTGAGGGCTAGTTTTGTTTTACTTGGTTGCGTCAAGCCGTTGCCCATGTCTTTGGGGACCAAGTTTTGCTTACCTTCAAATGACCCAGTTTTTGGCTTTTCTTTGGCTTTTGGTCATTTGGGTGAGTTCTTTCTTTTCTCTTCTTCTTCTTTTTCTTTTGCTCAAGCTGTTCGTGTATTGGTGTTGACAATGCACTCATCAAGGGAGAGATTGCGAACACAAGGTTGACAAGTACCCTTGTGTGTTCGTTTTGTGATGAGTGATTGTTAATGTGATCCACGAAGTAGGTTGAGTGGTGACTAACCCTACCATGGCAAAAGCTATGTGTGCGACATGTCTTTTGGCTTGTGCTGTGCAGGTGTGGAGCTCGGATGCGGTGGTCGACGGCGAGGTGAAGGTCAAGGAGGACGTGCCGTGCCGACAGACCGGGAGCGGTGAAGGACGGACGTGAGGCTTGGACCGAGGGACCCAGAGGCCGAGTGACTAGCCACGGTGGCTGACACTTGGGACATCGACAAGTGCAAGAAGACATGGAGTGATGGTGTTGACCGGGTCAAGACGGCGGACGCGTGAGTCGAGCGAGGCTCAGGAGGACTTGGTGGGCCGGCCGGTCGAGGACGGCGGTGACACGCGTCGGATGGCGGGGGACGCGTATGGAGTACGCTACTCGCGGACGGTTTGATGGTTTGGACCTCAAAATCATCGGATGGACGGTTTACGGGTTTGGGCCTCAAAACCCGGGCGGAGGTTCCGAGGAGGGACGGACGGCACGTGGCGGCATCGGGGAGTTCGCGTCGAGGCGAAGCTACCCATGAGAAGGCGCGGTGGCCATCGGATCAAGATTACACCGGGTTGGACAACAACGCCTTTGGGCTTAGCGGTTCAACTCATTTGTATCCAGGGGCAAAACTAGGAATGTGTAATAGCCCTGTTAAATAGGATGAGGGAGCCCCCATCTCCCTCACCTTTTCCAATTTTCATTTTCTCCTTTAGGGTTTCTTCCTCTAGTTTGCTTCCATGTATGAGAGAGGTCCACAACTCAAATTATGACTTGGTTTTGAAGGAATCGGTGGCCGTAACCACCGTATGCCCTCCGGGATTCATGATTTAGTTATGTTCTTGATGTGATTTTAGTGTTCTTCACGAGATCCTTTTGTCCCTTCTTGTTTCCCCTCTCGTTTCTTCGATTTGGGATGGTTTTGGTTCGTTCTTGTTGCCTTGGATCGATCAGTGACATGAGTAGAAGCTTTTCACCGAAGGAAATCCACTAATTCCTCACGAGATCGCAGATCCGGGCAATTTTAGTTCTTGACCTATTTTTTGGGGTTTTCTTCAATTCCTTCGATTCACGGAGTTAGAGTTTGTCTCGGGCTATGATCTTTTAGAGGTTGCCTTTCTACTCGCTTGTGAACTCTTGTGCAAAGTTTCAAGTCATTTGGAGTTGATTTGATCAAGTTATGGCTTGATTTAATTTATCCCAAGAAACTGCTCGTTCATACCGGACGTGTCCGATATCATACCGGACGTGTCCGATATTTCTCACTTTGGAGTTTTGAGCTGAAATTTTGTGGAGATCTTCCCTTGGTGTCTAAAGAGCTATGGTTAAAATTTCATGATTTTTGGACACCGTTTGATGGGGTTTCGGATTTTTCTCTTTTGGTTAGTTTGCTGCTGAAAATCCCGGACGTGTCCGAGATCATACCGGACGTGTCCGAAAATACCGGACGTGTCCGATATAATACCGGACGTGTCCGATATTTGCAGGAGCAGTGCTGTTTTATTTTGGGAGTTTGCTCATTTGGGCCTCGATCTGTGATCCGTTTGCTCTGTGGTGACCCGCTGTGTTCTGAGGGAGCATCCACCTTTCTCTTGGGTCGTGGTCACCAAGTCTTTCGTGTATGGTTTTTGGGGATTGATATTGGGACAGTGGTCGAAGATTTCGAAAGAAATTTGAGGCTCCCATTCACCCCCCCTCTGGTCGCCGTTTCCGGTCCTTCAACCTCTATCGATGCTTTCGGCGTGTATCATGGTCCAGTGTGGACTTCAATTCTTTGACCTTCTTGAAATTTATCCAGGATACATACGTCATTGGCATTGGCTTGCAAGATCATGTTGGCCCAAAAATGAAATGCAACTTTATTATTAGATTTCACACAATTACATTGATAGGTTTTCAGTTTCACTTAAAACCCCTTAGCAACCCATGGCACAACCATCGAAATGCCACAACTAGTTTTGAAGGAATATTTAGAGTTCCCGCAGCAACGCGCGGTGTATTATCTAGTAGCACATATGAATTTTGATCCGGCGTACTCCCTCTGTCAAGAAATAATAGGCATGTTAGACTAAAGAAAAACTCAAATTTTACAAAGTTTGCCCAATAATTAATCAAATTATGAGTAATTATGTGCAAGTCTAGAGCATAAAACATACATCAATAGATTTGTGTAAGTGGCTCTAAGGTGGTATTAATTCTATAAGATTGACTATATACTATAAAGGCTTGTTTGGATGTACTCGTATCCATCTTAATCCACAAGTATTAAAGTGGATTGTGGGTGAAACTTAAACTATTTTCCACCTCAATCCACTCCAATCCACATGGATTGGGATGGATACGAGTGCATTCAAATAAGGCCTAAGAGAAATTATGAGTCAAAGGGCCTGTTTGTTTGGGCCTTTGTGGGAGCTTTTGGATGTTAGCTTTGGGACCTTCAACATCAAAAAGCCAAAAAAAAACTCCTCGAAACCAAAAGCCAGCATCTTGTCAAAGGAAACTTTTAGGCTTTTGGCTCACGGGAGTTTTTGTTTTTTGAAAGGTTGCAAAGCTAGAATCTAAAAGTTAAAAAAAACTAAAACAAGCAGGGCCAAAATCTATTTTGTGGTCGTCTATTATTTTTGGATAAGGGAAAAATTATAGTCACCAAACCAAGACGTCAGCGGTTCTTTCCCCTTCTCTCTTTTCAAGCCACCACGTATTTCTATCTTCTCTCTGGGAAATTTATGAGTGGTCAAATCAGATTTAACCCTGCCATGTGCAACAAAACACTATTCACATCTTTGTCGTGTAGGTCTTAAATTTTCATATATCTAAAAAAAAGAATGCAACTACGTATTGCGTACCAGCAAAAGTAGTTTAAATTTGACTATATTTCTAGTAAATACTATTTATATTTACGGCTTCAAAATAATTTATTATAAAAATTATATTTTGTAATTAATCTAATAATATTTATTTGATATCATAAATATTGATACATTTTTATTTATAATTGATCGAACTTAAGATATAAAACCACGATACTATACTAGAATTGCATTATTTCCTGGACAGAGGCGGTACTCAGTGTTGCATATTGCTCAAGAAATTTCCATGAGTGGTAGAGGGAGCAACGGGTGGTGTGAAAGAAAAGGCGACGAGGGGCAGGGTGTAAGACTTGACGCTATGTACCGGGACTGGCACACCTACAGAGCGCACTGCGAAGCGTAGAGACAGTTCCAAACTCTAAACCATCCAAACACGGGAATTTGGTGCTATCCAATACCAATTTCTAAGCCTCAGTGTCTACATCCAAACACAACCTAAGTAATCTAATTAAACTAACAAAATCAAATTAAACTAAGAAAAACACACGTACCTGTAGCACCGAGCGCCGGCGTCCCTGGAGCACCAGGCGGGGTGGGGCCTGTCAGCCAGGGGAGCCTATCGGCCTTCGGGGAGCCGATATGAATATTGGGCCAATCTGGTCAACTGAAGGGGACCTGTCGGCCATAGGATTGCCGACATGTACCTATCGGCCTCCGGGGAGCCGATATGCTGTTGGGTGCGTGTCCCCCATGAGCGACCTCCTGCTCACGCACAGCCCCGTGCACCGCTCCGTCCCGGTCCTCCTCCACGGCGGCCGCGCCGTCTGCGAGCCCGTCCTCATCGTCGAGTACGTCGACGAGGCCTTCGCCTCCCACGGCGACGTCAGGATCCTGCCGGCCAACCCCTACGCCCGCTCCACCGCGCGCTTCTGGGCCGACTTCATCGCCACCAAGTGATTGAAGCCGCTGTGGCTGTCGATGTGGGCGGACGACGGCGAGGCGCGGGCGCGGTTCGCCGCGGAGACGAAGGCGACCCTGGCGGTGCTGGACGCGAAGCTCCAAGGCCATCGGACGAGGTTCTTTGGCGGCGACGACCTCGGCTTCGTCGACCTCGCCGCCTGCACGCTGGCGCACTGGCTCGGCGTGCTGGAGGAGGTGGCCGGGGTGCGCCTCGTGGCGGACGGCTAGTACCCGGCTCTGCGACGGTGGGCCGAGGAGTACACCTCCCACGAGGTCGTCAGGCGGTCCCTGCCGGACAGGGACCAGCTCGTCGCCTTCTTCGCTGCCAGCCAGGGAGGTACAGGTCCATGGTGAACGCAGCAGTGCAGTAGGCAGGAGTAGTACGTAGCAGCTCCATCACATCACTGTGCGATCATGCATGTCATTATGTGTTCTCTTGTCGTGTCAATAATGTATGTTTAATAATCATTGTTATCGCCGTAATGCAGTTGTAGATCTCTCCCAAACAGAAGCACACTTGCTTTAATTTTTTAGTACCGGTTATTATGCAGAAGTGCAGTTGCCACGGACACCGAAGACAAGGGTAGTTTAAATATTTCTCCTGCTCTCTTTCTCCACGAAACTAAGAAATAAAAAAATATTAGCTGTGGTTTGTTACGGCAAAAAAAACCTCAAATTTGTAATGGTACTGGGCAAATATCGTTCGTTGCGGTGTCCATCAGCATATTATGTATTTTAACAATGTCCTCCAGCAAAATTTTCCAAATTATTTACATTATTTGGCACCATGCATGTTCAGTACCTCTGCACATGTTTTCAAATTTTGCCCTGTTTGGCTCGCTGAAATTCGGCTGCTGCTGCAGATGCTGATTTGTTGTGAGTGAAAATCACTGTTCTTTTAGCTGAAAAGTAGTGTTGATAAGTTCAAGTGAATTTGTCATTGTCAAATATTCTCAATCTTTTGTACTCCGTAGGTTCGTCCTATTGACATTTGTTGCTTTGAGGTAGCAGTGTAAGCGACGATCCTTTCAAGATAATTGGACCTAGCTGGTGTCAATCAATTTGAAAACTCTATCGATGCTTTCGGCGTGTATCATGGTCTAGTGTGGACTTCAATTCTTTGACCTTCTTGAAATTTATCCAGGATACATACGTCATTGGCATTGGCTTGCTAGATCATGTTGGCCCAGAAATAAAATACAACTTTATTATTAGATTTCACACAATTACATTGATAGGTTTTCAGTTTCACTTAAAACCCCTTAGCAACCCATGGCACAACCATCGAAAAGCCACAACCAGTTTTGAAGGAACATTTAGAGTTCCCGCAGCAACGCGCGGTGTATTATCTAGTAGCACATATGAATTTTGATCCGGCGTACTCCCTCTGTCAAGAAATGATAGGCATGTTAGACTAAAGAAAAACTCAAATTTTACAAAGTTTGACCAATAATTAATCAAATTATGACTAATTATGTGCAAGTCTACAGCATAAAACATACATCAATAGATTTGTGTAAGTGGCTCTAAGGTGGTATTGATTCTATAAGATTGACTATATACTATAAAGGCTTGTTTGGATGTACTCGTATCCATCTTAATCCACAAGTATTAAAGTGGATTGTGGGTGAAACTTAAACTATTTTCCATCTCAATCCACTCCAATCCACATGGATTGGGATGGATACGAGTGCATCCAAATAAGGCCTAAGAGAAATTATGGGTCAAAGGACCTGTTTGTTTGGGCCTTTGTGGGAGCTTTTGGATGTTAGCTTTGGGACCTTCAACATCAAAAAGCCAAAAAAACTCCTCGAAACCAAAAGCCAGCATCTTGTCAAAGGGAACTTTTAGGCTTTTGGCTCACGGGAGTTTTTGTTTTTTGAAAGGTTGCAAAGCTAGAATCTAAAAGTTAAAAAAAAAACTAAAACAAGCAGGGCCAAAATCTATTTTGTGGTCGTCTATTATTTTTGGATAAGGGAAAAATTATAGTCACCGAACCAAGACGTGAGCGGTTCTTTCCCCTTCTCTCTTTTCAAGCCACCACGTATTTCTATCTTCTCTCTGGGAAATTTATGAGTGGTCAAATCAGATTTAACCCTGCCATGTGCAACAAAACACTATTCGCATCTTTGTCGTGTAGGTCTTAAATTTTCATATATCTAAAAAAAAGAATGCAACTACGTATTGCGTACCAGCAAAAGTAGTTTAAATTTGACTATATTTCTAGTAAATACTATTTATATTTACGGCTTCAAAATAATTTATTATAAAAATTATATTTTGTAATTAATCTAATAATATTTATTTGATATCATAAATATTGATACATTTTTATTTATAATTGATCGAACTTAAGATATAAAACCACGATACTATACTAGAATTGCATTATTTCTTGGACAGAGGCGGTACTCAGTGTTGCATATTGCTCAAGAAATTTCCATGAGTAGTAGAGGGAGCAACGGGTGGTGTGAAAGAAAAGGCGACGAGAGGCCGGATGTAAGACTTGACGCTCTGTACCGGGACTGGCACACCTACAGAGCGCACTGCGAAGCGTAGAGACAGTTCCAAACTCTAAACCATCAAAACACGGGGATTTGGTGCTATCCAATACCAATTTCTAAGCCTCAGTGTCTACATCCAAACACAACCTAATTAATCTAATTAAACTAACAAAATCAAATTAAACTAACAAAAACACACGTACCTGTAGCACCGAGCGCCGGCGCCCCTGGAGCACCAGGCGGGGTGGGGCAGCCAGGGGAGCCTATCGGCCTTCGGGGAGCCGATATGAATATTGGGCCGATCTGGCCGACTGAAGGGGACCTGTCGGCTATAGGATTGCCGACATGTACCCATCGGCCTCCGGGGAGCCGATATGCTGTTGGGTGCGTCTCCGCCAAGAGCGACCTCCTGCTCACGCACAGCCCCGTGCACCGCTCCGTCCCGGTCCTCCTCCACGGCGGCCGCGCCGTCTGCGAGCCCGTCCTCATCGTCGAGTACGTCGACGAGGCCTTCGCCTCCCACGGCGACGTCAGGATCCTGCCGGCCAACCCCTACGCCCGCTCCACCGCGCGCTTCTGGGCCGACTTCATCGCCACCAAGTGATTGAAGCCGCTGTGGCTGTCGATGTGGGCGGACGACGGCGAGGCGCGGGCGCGGTTCGCCGCGGAGACGAAGGCGACCCTGGCGGTGCTGGACGCGAAGCTCCAAGGCCATCGGACGAGGTTCTTTGGCGGCGACGACCTCGGCTTCGTCGACCTCGCCGCCTGCACGCTGGCGCACTGGCTCGGCGTGCTGGAGGAGGTGGCCGGGGTGCGCCTCGTGGCGGACGGCTAGTACCCGGCTCTGCGACGGTGGGCCGAGGAGTACACCTCCCACGAGGTCGTCAGGCGGTCCCTGCCGGACAGGGACCAGCTCGTCGCCTTCTTCGCTGCCAGCCAGGGAGGTACAGGTCCATGGTGAACGCAGCAGTGCAGTAGGCAGGAGTAGTACGTAGCAGCTCCATCACATCACTGTGCGATCATGCATGTCATTATGTGTTCTCTTGTCGTGTCAATAATGTATGTTTAATAATCATTGTTATCGCCGTAATGCAGTTGTAGATCTCTCCCAAACAGAAGCACACTTGCTTTAATTTTTTAGTACCGGTTATTATGCAGAAGTGCAGTTGCCACGGACACCGAGGACAAGGGTAGTTTAAATATTTCTCCTGCTCTCTTTCTCCACGGAACTAAGAAATAAAAAAATATTAGCTGTGGTTTGTTACGGCAAAAAAAACCTCAAATTTGTAATGGTACTGGGCAAATATCGTTCGTTGCGGTGTCCATCAGCATATTATGTATTTTAACAATGTCCTCCAGCAAAATTTTCCAAATTATTTACATTATTTGGCACCATGCATGTTCAGTACCTCTGCACATGTTTTCAAATTTTGCCCTGTTTGGCTCGCTGAAATTCGGCTGCTGCTGCAGATGCTGATTTGTTGTGAGCGAAAAGCACTGTTTTTTTAGCTGAAAAGTAGTGTTGATAAGTTCAAGTGAATTTGTCATTGTCAAATATTCTCAATCTTTTGTACTCCGTAGGTTCGTCCTATTGACATTTGTTGCTTTGAGGTAGCAGTGTAAGCGACGATCCTTTCAAGATAGTTGGACCTAGCTGGTGTCAATCAATTTGAAAACTCTATCGATGCTTTCGGCGTATATCATGGTCCAGTGTGGACTTCAATTCTTTGACCTTCTTGAAATTTATCCAGGACACATACGTCATTGGCATTGGCTTGCTAGATCATGTTGGCCCAGAAATGAAATACAACTTTATTATTAGATTTCACACAATTACATTGATAGGTTTTCAGTTTCACTTAAAACCCCTTAGCAACCCATGGCACAACCATCGAAAAGCCACAACCAGTTTTGAAGGAACATTTAGAGTTCCCGCAGCAACGCGCGGTGTATTATCTAGTAGCACATATGAATTTTGATCCGGCGTACTCCCTCTGTCAAGAAATGATAGGCATGTTAGACTAAAGAAAAACTCAAATTTTACAAAGTTTGACCAATAATTAATCAAATTATGACTAATTATGTGCAAGTCTACAGCATAAAATATACATCAATAGATTTGTGTAAGTGGCTCTAAGGTGGTATTGATTTTATAAGATTGACTATATACTATAAAGGCTTGTTTGGATGTACTCGTATCCATCTTAATCCACAAATATTAAAGTGGATTGGGGGTGAAACTTAAACTATTTTCCACCTCAATCCAATCCAATCCACATGGATTGGGATGGATACGAGTGCATCCAAATAAGGCCTAAGAGAAATTATGGGTCAAAGGATCTGTTTGTTTGGGCCTTTGTGGGAGCTTTTGGATGTTAGCTTTGGGACCTTCAACATCAAAAAGCTAAAAAAACTCATCGAAACCAAAAGCCAGCATCTTGTCAAAGGGAACTTTTAGGCTTTTGGCTCACGGGAGTTTTTGTTTTTTGAAAGGTTGCAAAGCTAGAATCTAAAAGTTAAAAAAAAAACTAAAACAAGCAGGGCCAAAATCTATTTTGTGGTCGTCTATTATTTTTGGATAAGGAAAAAATTATAGTCACCGAACCAAGACGTCTGCGGTTCTTTCCCCTTCTCTCTTTTCAGGCCACCACGTATTTCTATCTTTTCTCTGGGAAATTTATGAGTGGTCAAATCAGATTTAACCCTGCCATGTGCAACAAAAACACTATTCGCATCTTTGTCGTGTAGGTCTTAAATTTTCATATATCTAAAAAAAAAGAATGCAACTACGTATTGCGTACCAGCAAAAGTAGTTTAAATTTGACTATATTTCTAGTAAATACTATTTATATTTACGGCTTCAAAATAATTTATTATAAAAATTATATTTTGTAATTAATCTAATAATATTTATTTGATATCATAAATATTGATACATTTTTATTTATAATTGATCGAACTTAAGATATAAAACCACGATACTATACTAGAATTGCATTATTTCCTGGACAGAGGCGGTACTCAGTGTTGCATATTGCTCAAGAAATTTCCATGAGTAGTAGAGGGAGCAACGGGTGGTGTGAAAGAAAAGGCGACGAGGGGCAGGATGTAAGACTTGACGCTCTGTACCGGGACTGGCATACCTACAGAGCGCACTGCGAAGCGTAGAGACAGTTCCAAACTCTAAACCATCCAAACACGGGGATTTGGTGCTATCCAATACCAATTCCTAAGCCTCAGTGTCTACATCCAAACACAACCTAAGTAATCTAATTAAACTAACAAAATCAAATTAAACTAACAAAAACACACGTACCTGTAGCACCGAGCGCCGGCGTCCCTGGAGCACCAGGCGGGGTGGGGCCTGTCAGCCGGGGGAGCCTATCGGCCTTCGGGGAGCCGATATGAATATTGGGCCGATCTGGCCGACTGAAGGGACTTGTCGGCCATAGGATTGCCGACATGTTCCTATCGGCGTCCGGGGAGCCGATATGCTGTTGGGTGCGTCTCCGCCAAGAGCGACCTCCTGCTCACGCACAGCCCCGTGCACCGCTCCGTCCCGGTCCTCCTCCACGGCGGCCGCGCCGTCTGCGAGCCCGTCCTCATCGTCGAGTACGTCGACGAGGCCTTCGCCTCCCACGGCGACGTCAGGATCCTGCCGGCCAACCCCTACGCCCGCTCCACCGCGCGCTTCTGGGCCGACTTCATCGCCACCAAGTGATTGAAGCCACTGTGGCTGTCGATGTGGGCGGACGACGGCGAGGCGCGGGCGCGGTTCGCCGCGGAGACGAAGGCGACCCTGGCGGTGCTGGACGCGAAGCTCCAAGGCCATCGGACGAGGTTCTTTGGCGGCGACGACCTCGGCTTCGTCGACCTCGCCGCCTGCACGCTGGCGCACTGGCTCGGCGTGCTGGAGGAGGTGGCCGGGGTGCGCCTCGTGGCGGACGGCTAGTACCCGGCTCTGCGACGGTGGGCCGAGGAGTACACCTCCCACGAGGTCGTCAGGCGGTCCCTGCCGGACAGGGACCAGCTCGTCGCCTTCTTCGCTGCCAGCCAGGGAGGTACAGGTCCATGGTGAACGCAGCAGTGCAGTAGGCAGGAGTAGTACGTAGCAGCTCCATCACATCACTGTGCGATCATGCATGTCATTATGTGTTCTCTTGTCGTGTCAATAATGTATGTTTAATAATCATTGTTATCGCCGTAATGCAGTTGTAGATCTCTCCCAAACAGAAGCACACTTGCTTTAATTTTTTAGTACCGGTTATTATGCAGAAGTGCAGTTGCCACGGACACCGAAGACAAGGGTAGTTTAAATATTTCTCCTGCTCTCTTTCTCCACGAAACTAAGAAATAAAAAAATATTAGCTGTGGTTTGTTACGGCAAAAAAAACCTCAAATTTGTAATGGTACTGGGTAAATATCGTTCGTTACAGTGTCCATCAGCATATTATGTATTTTAACAATGTCCTCCAGCAAAATTTTCCAAATTATTTACATTATTTGGCACCATGCATGTTCAGTACCTCTGCACATGTTTTCAAATTTTGCCCTGTTTGGCTCGCTGAAATTCGGCTGCTGCTGCAGATGCTGATTTGTTGTGAGCGAAAAGTACTGTTCTTTTAGCTGAAAAGTAGTGTTGATAAGTTCAAGTGAATTTGTCATTGTCAAATATTCTCAATCTTTTGTACTCCGTAGGTTCGTCCTATTGACATTTGTTGCTTTGAGGTAGCAGTGTAAGCGACGATCCTTTCAAGATAATTGGACCTAGCTGGTGTCAATCAATTTGAAAACTCTATCGATGCTTTCGGCGTATATCATGGTCCAGTGTGGACTTCAATTCTTTGACCTTCTTGAAATTTATCCAGGACACATACGTCATTGGCATTGGCTTGCTAGATCATGTTGGCCCAGAAATGAAATACAACTTTATTATTAGATTTCACACAATAACATTGATAGGTTTTCAGTTTCACTTAAAACCCCTTAGCAACCCATGGCACAACCATCGAAAAGCCACAACCAGTTTTGAAGGAACATTTAGAGTTCCCGCAGCAACGCGCGGTGTATTATCTAGTAGCACATATGAATTTTGATCCGGCGTACTCCCTCTGTCAAGAAATGATAGGCATGTTAGACTAAAGAAAAACTCAAATTTTACAAAGTTTGACCAATAATTAATCAAATTATGACTAATTATGTGCAAGTCTACAGCATAAAACATACATCAATAGATTTGTGTAAGTGGCTCTAAGGTGGTATTGATTCTATAAGATTGACTATATACTATAAAGGCTTGTTTAGATGTACTCGTATCCATCTTAATCCACAAGAATTAAAGTGGATTGGGGGTGGAACTTAAACTATTTTTCACCTCAATCCAATCCAATCCACATGGATTGGGATGGATACGAGTGCATCCAAATAAGGCCTAAGAGAAATTATGGGTCAAAGGGCCTGTTTGTTTGGACCTTCGTGGGAGCTTTTGGATGTTAGCTTTGGAACCTTCAAGATCAAAAAGCAAAAAAAAAAACTCATCGAAACCAAAAGCCAGCATCTTGTCAAAGGAAACTTTTAGGCTTTTGGCTCACGGGAGTTTTTGTTTTTTGAAAGGTTGCAAAGCTAGAATCTAAAAGTTCAAAAAAAACTAAAACAAGCAGGGACAAAATCTATTTTGTGGTTGTCTATTGTTTCTGGATAAGGGAAAAATTATAGTCACCGAACCAAGACGCCATTGGTTCTTTCCCATTCTCTCTTTTCAAGCCACCACGTATTTCTATCTTCTCTCTGGGAAATTTATGAGTGGTCAAATCAGATTTAACCCTGCCATGTGCAACAAAAACACTATTCGCATCTTTGTCGTGTAGGTCTTAAATTTTCATATATTAAAAAAAGAATGCAACTACGTATTGCGTACCAGCAAAAGTAGTTTAAATTTGACTACATTTCTAGTAAATACTATTTATATTTACGGCTTCAAAATAATTTATTATAAAAATTATATTTTGTAATTAATCTAATAATATTTATTTGATATCATAAATATTGATACATTTTTATTTATAATTGATCGAACTTAAGATATAAAACCACGATACTATACTAGAATTGCATTATTTCCTGGACAGAGGCAGTACTCAGTGTTGCATATTGCTCAAGAAATTTCCATGAGTAGTAGAGGGAGCAACGGGTGGTGTGAAAGAAAAGGCGACGAGGGGCAGGGTGTAAGACTTGACGCTCTTGTCGGTGTTTCGGACCGGGGGGTCCTCAACCAACCAGTAAATGTGAACTGCGTGCCCCTAATCCTGGATGGTGATGCAAAGAGACACAAGGTTTATACTGGTTCAGGCAATCGATGCCCTACGTCCAGTCTGAGAGATCGATCTTGTATTCCTTGCACCGAAGTGCTTGTAGTAGGGGGTTACAAGTTGGGTGAGAGGGGGAGCTGATCCCAGGTCTCAGCGAGGTGTCGTGTGGGCTGCTTGAGACGTTGCTCTCAGGCGGCTGGGATGTGTGCGTGCGTGTGTTACCAGGTGTTCTCCCCCGTCCCCTCTAAGTGGCCCAAATCCTCTCCTTTTATAGTTAAAGGGAGTACAAGGACAGTACATGTGCTGACTATATAGCGTCGTGCCAACAGGGGCGGTGTGTTCGAGCCCTATGGCCGGTTCCTGTGGCGGCATGGTCGTCGGAGTGGTCCGTCCTTGGAGCACCGGAGCGACATGCTGGTCACGTCCGAACCTGTGTGTCATGGGAGCTCCTTGGCTACCTCGGAGCAAGCGCGGCGGCCAGGACACGGATCGCTGTGGGTTGGCGGCGCGTGAGGCCGAGGCTCGGTCAGTGCCGAGGCTGCACCACAGTGGGGGGTCTCGATAGACATGAATCCTGAGGTAGCCGAGACTTTGGTGCACAGTGCTGAGGCCCGGAGAGAGCGGTTAATCCAGGGTGCTAGCTTGGAGGCGGTGATGAACCGAGCCAGGCCATCCATGTCGCGTTGTTTTTGAGGCGGGGATCGTGGGGCACAGTGCAGTGTGGGCGCGGATCGTGGGCACAGCATCAGGATACAGTGACCGGTAATTCCCGCCGTGCCCTGTCTCAGCCGGTATGGGACTGATGCGACCCCATGTCCTGTTGGCCATTCTATGGCGTCGAGCCCTCGTCCGGCTGAGATTGCGGGAGTGGTTGAAGTATTAATGAGACATGACGTGCTGTCGGAGAGACCGATAGAGGCGGGGGCAACGGACTATGGATAAGCTGGCCTCACGCGATACGGAGAATGAGGCCTTGCGCGAGATGAAGAGCGGAGCCTCACGTGAGATGGAGATCGGACTCCTTGCCGAGGCCTTCCGTGGAGAGCCTCGTGTGAGGCAGAGATTGCGTCAGGTCATCGAGACCTCCTGTGCTAGGCTCGAGGCGAGGCGGAGGGCCTAGTGGGCTCAGGCGTGGTAGGTGAGGGGCCCACAACTTACCTTCTAGCTTTGTTTTTTGATGGGACTTAAGTGACCCCTTTGATGTTTGCTCGGGGTACCCCATTCTAAGGTACCTGACAGTAGCCCTCGAGCCTCAGGGGGAGTGCGTGCACTCTCCCTGAGGGTTTGCTGAGGCTTGGTTTACACCTGCTCCCATAGGAATTGGGTTTTGTTTCTTGAGGTTCCGGTGGGTGCGCGCGAGTGCACTCGCCGGGTGTAGCCCCTGAGGCCCTAGAGGAGTGGAGTTACTCCTCCAGGGGCTTTTTCCATTTTTGTGTTTGAGCGAGTAGTTTTTGTCGCATTTGCCAAGTCCATAAGCGCAAGTTCAGGTTGCGGGGGTCTCGGTGAGGCTGCAGGAAAAGCCCTCTAGCCTCCGCACGGAGCGAGAGGTCCGTCAGGGGTCCCCCTGACTTTGGGTATGACCCTCACGCTTCCTTTTTGCTCGAAAGAAGGGGTGGAATGTGCCATGCTACCCTTGATGGGCACGAGCGTGGGCACTTCCGGTGAGTTGTTATCGGGTGAGTTCGAGTGGAGGCCCATACCCCATTCGCTAGGGGACGGCTAGTGGTCCAGAGACGCACTCCAAGAGTACCGGAGGGTTTCTCTAGTGGGTGCTGAGGCCGTTCGCTGGGCCTCGGTGGCTCGGTGCCTCCCTATGGTGGGATCCTATTCGGAGACTTCCCTGCCGGTCTCAGACATGACTTAGGACGCCCTGAGCGATTGTTCGCTTGGGCCTCGGCCATTCGCAGGCTCGTCCCAAGGTCGTCCCTGACTCTGTTGCCCTGGGGCGGCTGTCGAAACCTCTAGAGGCCCAGCCTTCGAACCCCTAGACCGTAACAGGCTCGGTGCCCTTTATCGTATTTGTAATGAAACTTCCATCGTGGACTTAGACCGTTTGTCTTTGTCTTGGGTGCAGGAGGAGCCCTCGAACCTCCGCCAGGAGCAGGAGGGCGGTCATGGGTCCCCTGGCTTTTTCATCCGACCCTCACACATCCTTTTCGTTCGGATGGAGGTTTTATTTGCTGAGCCCATTCTGGTGCGAGCCGGAGCCGCTGGACTCGGCAAGGTTGCAGGAAGAGCCCCTAACCTCTGCACGGAGTGAGAGGGCCATCGGGAGTTCCCCTGGCTTTTTATACACCCCTCACGCGTGAGGGTTTGTTTGCCGAGGCCCCTTTGGGCGCAAGCCCGGGTCATGGGGTCTTGGTTTATCTGCAGGAAGAGCCCCCTAGCCTCTGCACAGGGTGAGAGGGCCATCAGGAGCTCCCCTATCTTTTTGTATGACCCTCACGCTTCCTTTTCGCTCAAAAGGAGGGTTTGTTTTGCCGAGGCCCTTCGAGTGCGAGCCGGGGTCGCTGGGTCTTGGCAAGGTTGCAGGAAGAGCCCCTTAGCCTCTGCACAGAGCGAGAAGGCTGTCAGGGGTTCCCCTAACTTTTTGTACGACCCTCATGCTTCCTTTTCGCTCGGAAGGAGGGGTGGAGTGTGTCTCGCTACCCTCAGTGGGCACGAGCGGTGGCACCTCCGGTGAGCTGTTATCGGGTGAGTCCGAGTGGAGGCTCGTACCCCATTCGCTAGGGGACGGCTAGTGGTCCAGAGACACACTCCAAGAGTACTAGAGGATTTCTCTAGTGGGTGCCGAGGCCGTTTGCTGGGCCTCGGTGGCTCGGTGCCTCCCTACGGTGGGATCCCATTCAGAGACCTTCCTGCCGGTCTCGGACATGACTTTGGGCATTCCAAGTATTTCGCTTGCTTGGGTCTTGGCCCCGTATAGGCTCGCCCGCGGTCGCCCCTGACTTTGTTATCCTAGGGCGGCTGTTGAAACCCCATGGGGCCCAGCCTTCGAACCACTGGACCGTAATAGGCTCGAAGCCTGGTTCCTTCATATGAAAGGAATAGGCCAGGGGGAATATCTTCCCCGTTAGCTCGGCAACGGGTGGCGCGCCTTTTGAGGCGGTTTTCTGGGGAGGCAAAACGACGCCAGCTGCCATAGTGGCCGAGCGTGACATGGTGGATGGGACGTAACAGTTCTCGCATTTAATGAGGAAGATGTGGGCGCGTGGGCCAACGAAATCGGCTCATGGTTAACTGTGCTAGATCGGGGGGAAACCTCCCCGATTTCGTCGCCCGTTCATTTTGCCTCCTCCCTG
This sequence comes from Miscanthus floridulus, assembly GCF_019320115.1. Taxonomy (NCBI): domain Eukaryota; kingdom Viridiplantae; phylum Streptophyta; class Magnoliopsida; order Poales; family Poaceae; genus Miscanthus; species Miscanthus floridulus. Next base: position 126,092,901 of record NC_089597.1, read on the forward strand.
CATAAATACCCAAAGAGTCTCACCCCTCCTCGTCTTACCTTGCCTGCATTAGCACTGCCTCCATCGAGCCGTCGCTAGAGCAGCGGGTGCCGGGAAGAAGTGGGGAGAAGAGCGAGCCTAGGGAGAAAGCGAGAAAAAAGCAAGAGCGTGGGAGAGAGAGAAAAACTCACCGCCGCACCCGATTCCTCCATCGCACCCATGGCCGGCGACATCGTCGTTGTCGAGGCGGACCCCTGGGATCCGTTGGACGTCACCAAGGAGATGCTTCAGTCGCTTGTCGATGGTGGACTCCTCCGCCCGGTGATAGACCCCACCAGGCCGGAGTGGATTGCTCCGTACGGTGAGCCAGAGCCGAGGCCTCGCGACGGCTACGTCGTGAGCTTCGTCTCTTTTCACGAGCACGGCCTCGGCGTCCCGGCGGATCGGTTCATGCGGGCGCTCCCGCACTACTACGGCGTGGAGCTCCACAACTTCAATCCCAACTCCATCGCTTAGGCGACTATCTTTGTTGCCGTCTGCGAGGGGTATTTGGGGATTGCTCCCCATTGGGAATTGTGGCTCCACTTATTCTGGGCGGGGCATACTACCAAGCCGACGGGTATGTTGGGTACAAGGAAGGCAACGAGGGCCGGCGGCTGCACTCTCCAAGTGCGCCAGGACCGCCTGCACCTCTATATCCTGGCCCAACTCGCGTCATCTAATCGCCGGTGGTACACGAGTTGGTTCTACCTTCTCAACGATGATGGAGGACTTCCCCCCTACACTGGGCAGATTGTAGGGAGTTGCTCAGAGAGATGGAAGTACGACGTCCTAAAGGACGACTAGCCCAAGCTGTAGCCGCTTCTAGAGGGGCTGGCGAGGCTGCGAGGCCACGGTCTCACCGCGGCTATGGTCATGGCCGCCTTCCACCGCTGGAGGGTGCTGCCGCTGATGGCTTGGTGGTGGCGGCTGTTCGAGATGAAGCCGGGTGAGCCCATTGAGGGCACTCGGATGTCCTCCTCTACCCTTTCCGACAAGGAAATTCTTCGTCGGGTGGGGGAGACGGTAGAGGCGAAGCTGAGGGGCGGCAACTTGGCCCCTATCGGCGATGCGGCCATCGCGGGGGTTCCTCTTGCTGGTAAGTCGTGTGCCATTATAGCCTCCGAGCCTCCTCTATCTCCCCCTACCCCTTGTTTCCTTATGCGTGTCCATCGTTCCTGCAGGGGATAAGGGACGTGCGCTCCTCTCCACCGCCCGTTCCTAAGGACGCGAGGCGGCGGGAGATCAACAGCGCGCACGGCGACACGCAGAAAAAGCAGAAAGACGCCAAGGCGGCAAAGCGCACGAAGCAAATCCTCACGCGCGAGGAGCTAGATAAGCGCCGCCGTCAACAACGGAAGGATGGTCTCCCATTGGAGGAATCCCCATCGACATCGCTATCGACGAAGGCCTCAGACAGGGATGACGGGGGCGAGGTGGGGCGAGGTCCCCTGGACCACCTTCCTAACGTAGTGGAGGTGGTGCCCAGGGTGTTGGCAAGCAGCCCGGCACTCCTAGGAGGAGGAGGAGAAACGGGCTCGGGGTCGGCGGTTGCCCGCTCCGGGGCCGTGGCCGACACGCTCGAGGCGCGAGCGTTGGGCAAACGCGCTGTTAGCCCGGTGGGTTCGGCGGCCGTGGTGGAACAAGTGGCGGTGGAGGCGATGCCACCGCCCCCACAGAGGACCGAAGGGGCATCGGGGTCCATTGAGGACCGGCCGGCGACGATGGATACGGAGGCGATGCCTCTATCGCCGCCTCCGCCGTTGCGAATGAGGTTTGCTGTGGTGAAGCGGTTGCCACCCCGTTCAAGGTAAGTGTATTTTTGGTAGGGTCATAGTGCCTTCCGTTCACCTTTTGGTCTCGCGCTGACCCTGTAGGTTACTTTTCCTTCGTTGGAAGCGACCTGCGGACGAGCTTCCCTTGGCGCCCCTTAAGGCACTCAAGGCAAGCCCCAGCTCCTTCGCCCACTGGGTGGTGGAGGCACAAGCCGCCATCCAACGTGGCGTGGCGTCGGCGAGGGCCGACCCGAAGGAGCCGGTCACCCAAGGAGGGGCTACCAAGGCGACCCCTACACAGACGTGGGAGGAAGTGCTCACGCCCCGTGAGGGCGAGGCTCACGAGTCGGATGGGGCCGGCGTGCCCTTGGTGGCCGAGGCCCTTGGGGTCTCTGAGGCTGAGGCGACATAGGCCACAATGCCCAAGACCACCGAGACCACAGTGGCCGCGGTCAGTGTTTCTGTGTTCACCGAGGCCATGATGGCGGAGGCTAGAGCCCCTGAGACTATTGAGGCCATTGTGATGGCGGCAAGGCCATCTGTCCAGGAGGTAGAGATGAAGGCGGCAGAGGCCTCGGTGGCGCCCTTGGTTCAGGGGCCGCTGTTATTGCAAGAGAGCGCCCGGGAGGCTGAGGTCTATCTGATCTCCTCCGACGATACTTCCTAGGTGCGGGAGGTGGTCGATGTCGAGGATGCCGGTGCCGTGGAACAGCCAGCGCCGATCTTGGACGAGGAAAGCTCAGCCCTCGTGCGGGCGCGACCCGAGCCTCGCGGGTGGGATCACCCACGGGTACTGTGGCGGAGCCGGGACAACCCTGAGGGGGAGCCTCTGTTCGCCCTCAAGGACGTAGCTGAGGGCGGGCGCTGGGGCACCTTCGAGCAATACCGCCAGCTGGCGGAGCGGTCGCTACGGACGGCCCTATCCGTGGTGTCCGACGAGCTGCCCGGAGTCACCCAAGTTCGCGTTTTCCTTTCTCGCGCGACGTTGTCTTTTTCTGGTTTTGTTGTAATCAGTGACCCCTGTTCTGCCTCCCCAGGAGCTCGAGACCCGGTCCCTTGGGAAGTCGGTCTTTCTCTGGTGGGAGAGGGGCGTCAGGGACCAGCTTCAGCGGCAGAAGGGCCTTCTTGCCGGCGCCAACGAGCTGCTGTCGGCGTGGAGCACGGAGGTAGAGGACCTCCGCCTTCGTTGTGCCAACGCGAAGGTCGAGGCGGCCATAGCCCAGATGCAGCTCGCCCCTCTGGTGGCATGGGTCAAGGAGTTGGAGGAGGAGCTCCCCCATGTGGTCAGCGATCGGGATGCCTTCAGGGGCCGAGCCGTTGAAGCTACGGCCTCGGCCGTGGCTCTCGCGGGGCAGCTAGGGGTGGAACAGAGGGCGCACCAGCTAATGAAAGGTGCCTTAGATGAGGCCCTTGCTACAGCTGAGGCCTCACGAACCGAGGCTGTGGTTTGGAGGGGGCGGTTGAGGGTGAGTTTTAACCCCCTCATTTTGTTTTCTTTTCCTTATGTTTGCTCCCTGACTCCCTTGTGTGACGTAGAGCTAGGGAGTGAAGCTTCTGGGGTGGCTAAGGCTTCTCGAGTCGAGGCCTAGCGCTTGAAGGAGGAGGTCGAGGCCCTGCGCTGGAAGGAGAAAGCCGAGGCCTGTCAGGTCGAGACCCGACGCTAGGAGCAGAAGGCCAAGGGTGAGTTGTGTGGGCTTCCGCCCCTAACTTAGGTTGTTTGCTCGTCCTCATTCCATTTTCCGTGGTGTAGAGTCAGAGGCGGAGGTTACTCGGGCAGCTGAGGCTTCTAGCGCGGTGCAGACGGTGCTCGAGACCGAGATCGGGGAGCACGAGGCGCTAAAACATGCTGCCCTTTCTGCTCGCGAGGCCTTGGAGGTTGAAGGGGTTCAGTCAGGCAGCTCCCTAGGGAGCCGTTTGTTTGTGCTGAGCAACTAGATGTGCAAGCGGCTCCGAGGAGCGCTGCACATGGGTGTCAAGCGCGCGCTGGCCGTCATCTCTTCTCACTATGTTAGCGTCGACCTCCCGGCCATCAGTGATAGGTATGTCCTGCCTGATGATGAGGAGGAGGCTCACGCGGCGGTCACGAAGCTGATGGAGGCGGCGGAAGGCCCTGGCACGGTGCTGGCGACGCTCTTCGAAGAGGAGGTGGTTCCTCCCCTACCATCTACCGGTGCTGAAGGCCCTGAGCCTTGATCCGGGCCCCGAGGGCCATGTAAAAATAGAGTAGGAGTTATTTTTGTATCGTAACGCTTGTGGCCGTCGGGGCCTTTATTTTTAAAGTATTTGTGTTTCTCAGTTGTTTTTCTCATGTTTCCGAGCCTCTGCCCTCTATTGCTCCTGATCAGATTTCGCTTGCAAAACACCCCCTTGGGGCCTTAGCCGTCCCTTGGGTGAGAGGTAGTGAGGGAGTGCCGTAGCCCGGAGGCGTAGGCCGTCTCATGACTCTGCCGGCCTCTTGCTTAGGAAACAGACCTTGGTCCGAGGGGTTTTTACAACCGATTCATCAGAGCATGCTAGAGTCTTGGCATAGGAATTTTTGCGAAAAACGACTGAAGAATGGTGCGTGGGACCTAGGGGGAGTCCCCCATCTAGCCCCCAAGGGAGGCTTGGTTCTATCGAGGTAGAGCCAAGTCTCCCTTGCCGTGTTACTGTATTTCTAAGACCTACGACGGGCTCGGGGGGTTTCTCGAGAAATCAAACCAACTAAAGAACGCTTTTTAATTGTATTTCGAGAAACGACATATACAATGCTTGGAAATTTAGGGATAAAAGCGACATAGCTGTTCTATGTTCCAAGCGTTGGTGAAGACTTCGCCCTTCTCGTTGGCCAGCTTGTAGGTCCTAGGCTTCAGTACTTGGGCGATGATGTATGGTCCTTCCCATGGTGGGGTCAGCTTATGGTGGCCCTTGTTGCTCTGTGCTAGCCTCAACACCAGGTCGCCTACCTTCAAGTCTCGGCCTCGGATGTGTTGGGCCTGATAGCGCCGTAGGCTCTGCTGGTATTTGGTCGAGTGTAGTAGCGCGACGTCTCGGGCTTCCTCTAGTTGATCGAGGGCGTCCTCTCGGGTGGTGCGGTTGCTTTGCTCGCTGTAGGCCTGTAGCCTCGGGGAACCATACTCCAAGTCGGTGGGGAGGATAGCCTCGACACCATAGACTAGGAAGAACGGTGTGAACCCCGTGGCTTGGCTTGGTGTATTCCTCAGGCTTCAGATGACCGACGGGAGTTCGGCAAGCCATTTCTTGCCGAATTTCTTCAACCGGTTGTATATTCTAGGTTTGAGACCTTGTAGGATCATGCCGTTTGCACGTTCTACTTGGCCATTTGTCCTGGGATGTCCTGCGGCCGACCAGGCCACACGGATGTGGTGGTCATCACAGAACGTTAGGAATTTGTGGCTGGTGAATTACGTCCCATTGTCGGTGATGATGGTATTCGGGATTCCAAACCTGTGGATGATATCCGTAAAGAACAGCACTGCTTGCTCAGATTTGATTTGGGTGATTGGGCGAGCCTCAATCCACTTGGAGAATTTGTCGATGGCTACCAGCAGATGGGTATAGCCCCCAGGTGCCTTCTATAGAGGCCCAACCATGTCCAGCCCCCACACGGCGAATGGCCATGTGATGGGGATGGTTTGGAGGGCTTGGGCCGAGAGGTGTGTCTGTCGAGCGTAGTACTGGCATCCATCGTAGGTGCATACTAGCTTCATGGCATCGGCCACCACTGTTGGCCAGAAGAACCCTTGGTAGAAAGCGTTCCCCACGAGCGTCCGAGGCGCCGCATGGTGCCCGCAGGCGCCTACGTGCAAGTCCCAAAGCAGGGCTCGGCCTGCCTCGGCAGTGATACATCATTGGAGGACACCTGAGGGACTTCGCCTGTACAATTCGTCATTATGGAGGGCGTAGGTCTTGGCTCGGCGTGCAAGCCGTCGTGCTTTGGTCCTGTCGCTAGGAAGCTCCCCTCGATCAAGCCAATCGAGGAACGGGATTCGCCAATCCGCGTCCTGATCAGTCTGTGGAGGCTCGGTGTTGACTTCCATGACCTCGGGCTCGATCAAAGGGGTCTCAGCAGTAGAGGGGGCGTCGAGCTTCGCCATGGGTCCCATAGGTGGGCCCTCCTCTATCGTCGAGGTGTAGTCAATGGAAGGTTTGTGGAGGTCTCTAGCGAAGACGTTCGGGGGGACCAGGGCCCGTGTCGAGGCCATCTTTGCCAGCTCATCGGTGGCCTCGTTGTACTTCCGCGCGACGTGGTTTAGTTTGAGGCCGTCGAACTTGTCTTCTAGGCGACGTACCAACTTGTAGTAAGCCTCCATTTTGGGGTCGAGGCAATTTGACTCCTTCATCACTTGATCCACGACGAGCTGCGAGTCGCCTCGGACATCGAGACGCCGTGCCCCAAGTTCGATGGCGACTTGCAAACCATTGATGAGGGCCTCGTACTCGGCCACGTTGTTGGAGGTGGTGAAGTGGAGCCGCACCATGTAGCGTATGTGTACTCTGAGGGGCTAGATGAAGAGCGGACCCACGCCTGCCCCAGTCTTCATTAGGGATCCGTCAAAATACAGGGTCCAACATTCGGTCTAAATTTGAGCAGGTGGCAGCTGGGTGTCTGTCCACTTAGCCACGAAATCGGCCAAGACCTGAGACTTGATCGCTTTTTGGGGCGCAAAAGTCAAGGTTTCCCCCATAAGCTCGACGGCCCACTTGGCTATCCTGCCCGAGGCCTCCCGGTTATGAACTATCTCCCCTAGGGGGAAAGATAATACCACAGTCACTGGGTGAGACTTGAAGTAGTGACGTTGTCGGGGACCTAATACCGGGGTACCCCAGAAGGTGGAACCGATAACCACCGAACGTAAAAAACTTCTGGACGCATAAGGGCGCCATGTCATCCTTTGTTCGAATGACAGGAGTTCGGTTCCGCCTCGCCCGACACCCTTGGGATGGGCTCGGTCTCGCCCGAGGACCGAGGGATAAACTCTGTCTCGCCCGACGCCTTGAGGACGGGCTCGGTCTCGCCCGAGGGCTGAGGGATGAGTTCCATCTCGCCCGATCCTGGAGGGGTGGGGTCAGCCTCACCCGACGCCTTTGTGGGATAACCCTGCCTCGCCCCAAAGGCTCAAGGCTAATCTCCGTCTCGCCCGACGCCTATAGGGCGGGCTCGGTCTCGCCCGAAGGCTAAGGGATAGATTCCGCCTCGCCCGATCCCGGAGGGATAGGGTTAGTCTCGCCCAAGAGATAGGGACTGGCCTCCGTCTCATCCGATAGCCCAGAACGAGCCTCGCCCTGATCGATATCTATCCCTCATAACGATGGGTACAGGACGAGACAAGACGTTCGGGTCAACCATGGCTCCAACAACCATACCCTGCACCCTGACAGGAAAAGAACTGCCAGGGAATGACAGGACTGACGCTTTAGACCCTTCCGGGCGCCGCAGAGCCCAAAGGTATTACAGGTATGTGCACCTCACTCTGTAGAGTTGTAGGCGCCGCCTTCAGCTCTGGGACACGGAACCCAACGAAGATATACGACAACCGCTACACTCCAAGAGCGGATTTGCTATCTCCACGAACGACGGATACTCCGTCACCGCGCTGTGGACCCGAGGAAGCGGGGGGGCCCTCTTCCCGACCCCTCAGGTCCTCCAAGTCAGAGAGCCTTGGCCACGGCGCTACACCGGACCCCGACCCCGAATTCTCCCAACAGGAATCATGGGAACTAGAAGGCGTGTGGAGCAAGGCTGGTGTTGACACCGTTTTTTGCACGTGTCAAAATAATCGGAGTGGACTAATCGGCAAGGGGAAAGTTATTGAATACTTTGATAGCCGATGAAAGCCAGTTTGTAAAGATGGTTGCCGATAGCTGGTGATGGTCGATGGAAAGGTTGATTTGGACTCTGGCGTTGCCGATGAGGTTGGAGGTGTTATTGTCGATGCCGATGAAGGGAGGCTTGAGGACTACTGCCGATGAAACATGGAGTATGCCGATGAAGGAAGGCTTGAAGACTACTGCCGATGAAACAGGGAGTATGCCGATGAAGGAAGACTTGAAGACTACTGCCGATGAAATAGGGAGTATGCCGATGGGAAGGAGGACGGTGAGATTTCCATCGTAATTGAGGCGGACAGGGAAATAGATAGGAGTTGATTTCCTTTTCTATATTTGTTAGGGTATGATTCATGTAAGAGTCACGTGTTTCCTTAGATATGGGATTGGTGTCCTAGTTGTGTTTGGTTGTGTCTCTTTAGATCAGGGTATAAATATGGAGTAAGGGGCAATGTAATAGATATATCAATCAATATCAAAACCAATTTTTACTCCTATTTGCATCTACTTACTTTTCGGCGACTTCGTCAATTTGCATATTTTTCCTTTTTTACGAGTTCTCATTGATTCGGCGAGCTACATCGTTTTAGTGCGACCTTCGGTGATTCTCGAGTTCCGCGTGAGCACCTCTTGGCCGTGACTTCCGGGCGTATCGCTGTTGTCAGGACCAAAGTGTTCGTATCTTCATCCTTGTCGATTAGCAGGTCAAATCGACTAGCATGCTTTGGATATCGATTCGGGTATTAGCCCTTTGTGTTTGCAGATCACTTTTGCATCAACACATCTTTTGGCACGCCCGGTGGGACCAATCAATCAATATGTTCAATCCCGAGATCGATTCAAGGAACATTATCGCAGTATCAGAAGAAGATCTCAAGGAAGAACAGAGGCAGGCTATGGAAAAGGCTGTAGAAGAATACAAGCAGCTTTGTCTGAGATCGTTTAGCTTGAACAAGAGTGGACAAGTCATCCAGAAGCAAGATTTGCCGTTGCCTCGGCAGGTTACCTTTGACTCCAATCCTGGTAAACTTCAAGAGATGGTTAATTCTGCAGTGAATCATGCTTTGATTAATCATTCCAATGTGCTGTCTAATACTGTTCATAATGCTGTGGTTCGAACTCTCAAAGAAGGACAAGCGGCACCACATTACGTTGGGCCTGCCTATCATCAACCAGAGCCGGCATCTGTCAAAACTCCATCGGCTCCTTCGGCTGTTGTGGGTACAGAAGTTACTTCCCCTCCAGTATTGGCAGGCTCACCTAATATTCAATCTACACCGATACAATCAGATCAGGTACTACTAGGAGGGCGAGTTCAGCTTAATACAGATCTATCGGCATCAGCTATGTCAGGCCCTGTGTCTCAGAATAGCCAGATTCCTACTAATTGGTGGGGATATGGCATGCCTCCAGAGTCATCTGCTTTCAATCCTAGATTACCTCAAGTGTTTGATGCAGTAGGAAGAGCGCCTATACCATCGGTCGTTTCGCCGATGGCTCAAGTGCCTCAATATGCCGCAACTACTTCTGTGCAACCAACTCCAGGAGGTTTCCAGATGCCTATGGTTCAAACATTCAATTCAAGTCCATCGGCGAGCTTACTGCCGATGCAGCAGAAAGCCCCTGCTATGAGTCAAACTGGGGTTCAGTTCATGCCTCAAACCAGTTATAATTATCCAACAATATCAGCAAATTACCAGCCATCGGTAAGTTTTGTACCGATGAGTTCTAATAATGATTGGTCAGGACAGTTACCTGTTCAACATACAGTTCAGCGAAATCAGCAGGTTGCAGGGATTCAACAAGGTCATATGCAAGCTGGTTTCCAGAATCAAGCATCGGTAGCCCAGCCGATGAATCCTTTCCAACAGGCTAATGGACCACAAGTAATGGCAAATATGCCGATTGCTGGAGATCGTGGGCTACAAAGATATGTGGAGGGATGTCAGCAGGCACCTCCTGTAGAAATTCAACCAGTTCGTCAGCAGGAGGCTGATGCTTTTTGGGCCGATAAGATAGCAGAAATTGTGAAGGACAAGTTTGGGATAAAGCCCAAGGTCAATACTTATTCTTATCGGACTCCATACCCTCCTGCATACGATTTAATTCCTCTCCCAAATCGGTACAAGGTACCGGATTTCACTAAATTCTCTGGGCAAGATGATACATCAACAATGGAACATGTCAATCGCTTCATTATTCAATATGGAGAGGCAGCTAACAGAGATGAATTAAGAGTTCGATTATTTTCATCATCTTTGTCTGGATCAGCATTTACATGGTTCATTTCATTACCACCAAATTCTATTATTACTTGGGTTGATCTAGAAAAACAATTCCATAAGTATTTCTTTGCTGGAATCCATGAAAAGAAGCTTACCGATTTAGTAAAATTGAGACAGCGTAATGATGAATCGGTAGAGAGCTTTGTACAAAGGCTACGAGATGTAAAAAATAAGTGCTACAGCCTGGTGCTGGATGATCGGCAGCTTGCCGATCTGGCTTTCCAAGGGTTATTGCCACATCTTAAAGACAGATATGCTTCTCAGGAGTTTGAAAGCCTCAGTCATCTTGTGCAAAGGATCTCTGATCAAGATACTAGGGTTTTTGAACCTAAAAAGAACTGGAGTAAAAAGGTATCATTTGTTGAAGAAGTAGGAGATTCTGACTCTGATGAAGAACCAGTTATCGGTTTAGCTGAGTGGGTTAAGAATAAAAAGCCGATATCATGTCCATTTGGTCAAAAAGAGCTAGAAAAGTTTACCTTTGATATCACCAAGGCCGATAAAATATTTGATCTTCTGCTTCAAGAGGGCCAAATTAAGCTGTCACCTAATCATGTGATCCCATCGGCAGAAGAGTTGAAGAAGATTTTGTACTGCAAATGGCACAATGCAACTTCACACAGTACAAATGAGTGCAAGGTATTCAGGCAACAGTTACAATCGGCTATTGAATCTGGGAGAATTAAGTTTGGTACTTCCAAGGCCCAGAAGCCGATGAAAATTGATCAACACCCTTTTCCAGCAAATATGTTGGATGCCAAAGGAAAGACCAAGGTATTGACATCAGAGGCTGCTGAGAAAAACGCGTCAGTGGACCCCCAACATCGGATAACTACCGATGATGCAAAGAGTAAGGGTTTGCTAGGAGAAAGCAGTAGTTCCAAAAATCCTCCTCGACCTGGCATTGTGATTACTCATCGAAGGCAGCAGGAGGGTTGGCGTCAACATAATGACCGATATCGACAACAGCAAGAAATGAGACGTCAGGAAGAATGGAATCGACATAAAGATCATTGGAGATGTCCGTTTTTCATCCATTGCTGGGAAGAAGGTATTAAATTGCCAACTGTTGAAAATTGCCCTGAGTGTAATGGTTATTACGGAGTCAATCGCTCAGAAAGGAGGTTTCAACTTGGTAATCAGGGTCTGTCTATCAATGAGCCGATCAGAGGCAGAGCATCAGTGCATGATCGGCTGGGGGGCAGACTTAGTGTACATGAGAGGCTTGGTAAACGCGCTGGATATTTTCCAAGGAATCAAGAGGAGCTTGAGGAGATGGCAAACGCAAGAGTTCCCGATGAGGAAATATTCTACAGGGACCCTAATATACGTCGTGTAGAACCAACTAGGACTTGTTATCAGCCGGTTTGGAAAACCAAGTTTCCTCGATGGTGCCTAGAGGGTCTGACAAAGACGCAGAGAAGGAGGATGCAACATGAGCGTCAGGAGGATTTATACCAAGAGGAAAATTCCTCCAATGAAAGGCCTGGTCATCAGCAGTGGCAGGTAAAACACAAAAATAAGGGTCCATCGGCGGATGTTAATATGGTATTCATGTTGCCGATGGAGTTTTTGGCACTATCTGATAATGAGGAAGAAGTTGTTCTCTCTGATCAAGTAGCTCAGTTAACACTAGATCCAATGATGGCTGTTTTTGAGAAACCTACCGATGACGAGAGACAGCATCTTAAGGCTTTATTTGTGAAGGGCAGAGTTGATGGGCAGCCTGTGTCTAAGGTACTTATTGATGGAGGGGCTGCGATTAATATTATGCCTTACGTGATGTATCGGAAACTTGGTAAGGGAGATCAAGACTTGACCAAAACCGATATGATGTTGAAAGATTTTGAAGGCAATGTGTCACCGGCTAAAGGGGCAGTGTGCGTTGAATTGACCATCGGCAGCAAAACCTTGCCAACGACGTTCTTTGTTATCAACGGCAAGGGTGCATATAATCTGCTTCTAGGGAGGGATTGGATTCATGCTAATTGTTGTGTTCCTTCTACAATGCATCAATGCCTCGTACAGTGGATTGGGGATAAGATTGAGGTCGTCCCTGGTGATTCTTCTTATATCATCGCATCGGCAGAATCAGATACTTATGAGCAAACTAAATGCATATCAGGAGAAGCTTGGGAAAAAGAGTTCCTTAGAGTTGCTGATTATGAAATTCCACCGATCCAAGCAGTCGGTTCTGAAGAGGAGTTTTAATGGATAGGTTTGCCGATGATGGAAAATTAGGTCAAGGGTTCACATCGGCAGATGATTTAGTAGAAGTAGATATCGGTAATGGTGATAGGTCAAGACCTACTTTTATTAGTGCTAAGTTAGATTCCAAGTGTAAGCAGCGAATAACAGATTTGTTAAAAGAGTATAAAGATTGTTTTGCTTGGGATTATACTGAGATGCCTGGATTAGACCGATCGATAGTTGAACATCGGTTACCTATCAAATCTGGATTTCGGCCACATCAGCAGCCAGCGCGCCGATGCAACCCTAATGTACTTCCTGACATTAAGGCCGAAATAACTAAATTAATTGAAGCAAAGTTTATTCGGCAATGTCGATACGCAGAGTGGATCTCTAATGTGGTTCCTGTTTATAAGAAAAATGGAAAACTTCGTGTCTGTATTGATTTCAGGAATCTCAACAAAGCCACACCGATGGATGGCTATCCAATGCCGATTGCTGATTTGTTGATTGATGCTGCGGCTGGACATCAAATTATCAGCTTCATGGATGGTAATGCAGGTTACAATCAAATATTCATGGCTGAGGAAGATATTCCCAAGACTGCTTTCAGATGTCCAGGTCATGTGGGGTTGTTCGAGTGGATAGTCATGACGTTTGGTTTGAAAAATGCCGGTGCTACTTATCAAAGGGCTATGAACTTTATTTTTCATGAGTACATCGGCACATTAGTGGAGATCTACATTGATGATGTAGTGATTAAGTCTGGAGATATCACAGCACATTTAGCCGATCTGCGAAAGATACTGGAGTGCACAAGGAAGCATGGATTGAAGATGAATCCTAATAAATGTGCATTCGGTGTATCGGCAGGACAATTCTTGGGTTTTATGGTGCATCAGCGGGGCATTGAAATCAGTAGGAAGTCTATTGATGCAATTAACAAGGTGATTGCTCCTGCCAATAAGACTGAATTGCAATCTTTGATCGGTAAGATTAATTTCATTAGAAGATTCATATCTAATCTGTCGGGTAAGATCAAGGCTTTCAGCCCACTACTTAAATTGAAAGCTGATCAGGAATTTGTATGGGGAGTTGAACAGCAATTAGCCCTTGATGAAATTAAGAAATATTTATCAAATCCTCCAGTGCTAGTTCCACCTCAACATGGGAAGCCTTTCAGGTTATATTTGTCAGCTGATGATACAGTTATCAGTTCAGCTCTTATTCAAGAATTTGAAGGGAAAGAACGTGTTATTTATTATTTGAGCAGAAGATTAGTGGATGCTGAGACGAGGTATTCGGCCATCAAAAAATTGTGTCTGTGTTTATACTTTTCTTGTGTCAAATTAAGGCATTATTTGTTATCTGCCGAATGTACGGTCATATGCAAAGACGATGTGGTCAAGTATATGCTGTCGATGCCGATATTAAGTGGTAGAATCGGCAAATGGATTTTAGCATTATCAGAATTTGAACTACGCTACAAATCAACTAAGGCAGTTAAAGGGCAAGTGATGGCTGATTTTGTCACTCAGCATTGTAATACAGTGGACTCTCTGGGGATTGCTCCCTGGACACTTTTCTTCGATGGGTCCACATGTGGTGAAGGAGCAGGTATCGGCATTGTGTTAATTTCACCTCAAGGAAGGAAGTATGAGTTTTCATTGCCGATTGTTGCTACAGCGACAAACAATCAAGCTGAATACCAAGCCTTGATAAAAGGGTTAGAATTGCTAAAGGAGATACGTGTCGATGTTGTTGAAATCTTTGGTGATTCTATGCTAGTTATAAATCAATTGGCTGGAATTTATGAATGCCGAAGTGAAGCTTTGATTTTGTATTATGAAAGATGTTTGCAATTGTTGAAAGGATTTAGAGATTTTCGTCTTGAACATATCTCTCGATTGCATAATGAGGAAGCTAATCGACTAGCTCAGCATGCTTCAGGGTATCAGCCTATTCAGGAAGTGCTAACATCGGCAGTTGATACCGATGACTGGAGGAAAGAGATTGTCGATTATTTAAAGGATCCATATAGAAAGGTTGAGAGACGTATAAGGTTCCAAGCTACCAAATATGTGCTCCTCGATGATGAATTATATTATCGAACTATAGATGGAGTTTTACTTAGATGTGTTAGCAATGATGAATTGAAAAGCTTGATGGGTGAAATTCATGAAGGAGTATGTGGGGCACATCAATCGGCTTTCAAGATGAAATGGATGATCAGAAGGAATGGGTACTATTGGCCGACTATTCTTGAAGATTGTTTTAAATATTTTAAGGGATGCCAGGGGTGTCAAAAGTTTGGTAATATTCAAAGAGCGCCTGCATCGGCTATGAATCCTATAATCAAACCATGGCCGTTCCGGGGATGGGCTATTGATCTCATTGGTTAGATTTATCCGCCATCGAGTAAAGGACATAAATTTATTCTGGTTGCTACCGATTATTTCACAAAGTGGGTTGAGGCAATTCCTTTAAAAAAGGTGACATCGGTCAATATGATTGATTTTGTGAAAGAGCATATTGTTTACCGATTTGGTATTCCTCAGACTATCACTACCGATCAGGGCACTATGTTTACATCAGGAGAATTTGATGAGTTTGCTGTAGGTATGGGAATTAAAATTTTAAATTCTTCTCCATATTATGCTCAAGCTAATGGTCAAGCTGAGGCTTCTAACAAAGGGATCATCAAACTCATTAAGCGCAAAATTGAAGAAAATCCTAGGAGGTGGCATACAGTATTAAATAAAGCCTTGTGGTCATATCGGATGTCATGTCATGGTGCAACCAAAGTAACGCCTTATCAGTTAGTATATGGACACGATGCAGTATTGCCTTGGGAAATTAAGGTTGGCTCTAGACGAATACGTTCTCAAAATCAGCTGACAGCCGATGATTATAATACTCTTATGAAGGATGAGTTGGAAGATGTGGCGGGTCATCGGTTAAGGGCTTTAGTTAGTATCGAAGAAAATAAGAAAAGAGTAGCTAGATGGTATGACAAGAAGGTGAAAGTAAAAGAGTTTGCCGATGGAGATCTGGTCTGGAAATTGATTTTACCAATTGGGACTAAAAGTTCAAAGTTTGGAAAGTGGTCTCCTAATTGGGAAGGTCCATATCGGATAAATCAGTCTGTTCCTGGTAATGCATATATTTTAGAAACCCTCGAAGGGGTTGTGTTTCCCAGAGCGTTAAATGGAAAATATTTAAAGAAATATTACCCTAGTATCTGGATAGATGCATAAAAGTATAAGTGCCGATAACAGTACTATCGGCTAGAATTATGCAAGGATGTCAATGTCTCATAAAGTGCCGATACAATAAATAAGATTACACGTTCAACAAGGATTGGATAGCTAATATCGCACGCAGGCGAATCTGGTCGGCTTCCTCCATTTCTTTGATATCGTCATCGGCAGCACCCTCCACAGGCTTGAGTTTTTTCTTCATGGCTAAAGCTTTGCGAGCTTGGATATCTCTTTCTTGCTGAAGGGCTTTGACGGCATTGGGTAGCTGGCTTTCTTCTTGTTGAGCATGAGTTAAGGCTGCATCGATTTCTTTCAATTCAGCCAATAGAGCTATCTTCCTTGCTGATAGATCCAAGATTTTCTGCTTAAGTGCAGCACCCGAAGTCTGCAAGTTGACGATGCCCTTGTGCTTCTCATCAGTGATTTGTTTCAGTTGTAGCATCTCTTCTTTGAGTTGAGCTTGAGCTACTCTATCGGCAATGCGCTGAGCAGCCCGTTGATATAGTAGTTGGCGGCTTTCTAAGTGAGCTGCTGGGAAGAGTACTTCTTCAACATCGGCAGGGACCTGGCCACGAATTGTTTTGAAAATTGCCTTTGCGGGGTCCGAGTCATCTACCAGTTGGGCGGTACCTTGCTGTAGCAAGTTCAGGAGGGTTTCCAACTTGGATTTAGTCTCTGCCGATATTGTTCCCAGTGCAAGGGAAGAATTTGTCTCCTCTCCATCGTCGTCAGAAATGTCAATGGCAAAGGAAAATAGGCTGTTCGGGGAATCTTGTTCCTGAGAGAGAGAAAAGGAGATCAGTTAGGGGTAAGTATAAGTATTGTAAAATCAGCTAGGTTGATCGGTTTACCTGTTTCAAGGCAATTTCCTGTGCTTGACTGGAGGAAGCAACCTAGAGTATGTCGTGTGGGGGATCGGCTGAGCTTGCCGATGGGATATCCTCTGTGACTTCATCGGTGGTGGGCTCTTGAGGTATGATGACCGATGACATTGGGGTAGATGTAGGGATCGGCATAGACCTTTGTCGTTTTGGCTGTGCTTCAGTATCTGTTAAAGCTTTGTGCTTTGCTTGGGCATCGGCAACGATTGGCTGGGGGGCATCGACACTTGTTGGTTGTGAAGCTTGGACATCTGGTACGTTTGCCGATGTACCCAATTGTTGCTGCAAAACAAGTGTAAGATATGATATTTAACAGATAAAATGTAAAGTCAAGAAGCTACCTCTGAAGGTTCATCGAAAGAAGTGGTGCTTGATATCGGCGGAATTGCCGATGATGATCCAGTAGCAGCTCTTACCCCCTGATGATTAAGGTTAATACAGTTTGTGATCGGCATAAGTGAAAATAAACAAGGTTGTTACCTTAAATGCTTTGACCAAGGTTGTAGCAGCGGCCGATGGAGTAGCCCTGGATGTAGCCAATTTGGACTTAGAAGTGATGGTCTTGGTACGAATCTTCTGGTGGGTCAAAGCGGCTAAGGTGGGAGCGTTGTAGCCGATCGGCGATGTTGGGGAAACAGGCCGGAGATTGAAGGGTTTCCCACTTTTGCTCACCGATGGTGCTGGGTTGTTAACCTGTTACAAGAGAATCAGTTACTGATATATGAAGGGAAAAGCAGAAGGGAGTTAAAGGAAACTTACCGCGTCGTCAGGGATGGCATATTCAGGGTCGATCATGTGCCGATATGTGTGAGCAGAAGTTGCGAACAGTTGTTCTTTCCACTCTCGCCACCATTGCTTATATGACTCGGTGATGAAAGATATTGGTGTCCAGGTGGATATATCAACATCTGTAGTATCGGCATCGGGGGAGAGTTGTACTACCTTGTTCCAATCTGTTCCGCAGGTGATTGTTTCCCTGGGTTTGATCACATCGGCAAAGCAGAGTTTGATTGGCAGTTGCCCAAAAGCCAATTGGCGGGATACTGCCGATGGGTTGTAAAATTCATATGTAATGTTGGTGTTTTTCCCGCTGCCGAATGTGTTTACTGGAATCGCCCTGGGAGTGATGATAGCCATCATGAGCTCATTATCTTGATTCAGAGTGTCATCGGCAAAGTTGAAAAGAAGGGGGAATCTGTTTTCTTCGTCAATATAAGGCACCCAGGCCCTATGATCACGAGAAAGACCATTGTAGAAGCTTTGAAAGAATCTGCCGATTTGGTCTTCGTTGGCTTCTGTTCCAGGAAGGACAATTATGGCTTCACCAAAATTGAGGGGTGAGCGTGTTGCCGATTCATCATCCCCAAGCACATAGTCTTCAGCAATTTCTCGTGGGAATTGTTGAGCAAAAAAGTCCCATTGCAAACGTTTGTGCATATGGGCATTCAGCCACATGTTGATAAACCACCACGGGCCTCCCAGGTTGCCGATGGGTTCGCCAAGCAAAAGTTTCTGAGACACTTGATGAAGAAGATGATAAGTGGAGCTCAGAAGGTATCGACCAAGAGGAAACCTTATGCCATTAGCCAAAAGTTCAGCTGCAGGGAGGAAGGCGTTGGTTGGTCCTACTGATCGACCACAGAAGATAAATTTTTCTAACCACATATTCAGGAATGTGGCATGTTCCCTCTGGCTAAGTGTCCCGGTTTTCTGGTATTCTTGAATATATCCTGTCCAACCGCCGATGTTACGGGTATTCACCCTATATTCAGACTTTCTACCATAGATGGAGCCTTCATCGGCAGTTGAGATGTCCAAGCCAGTAAGCATGTGGATATCGGCAAGGGTAGGAGTAGCTGGGCCATGTCCAAACATAAAAGTATTGGTCGTGTCTGACCAGAAATAAGCAGCTGCAATTATCATTGATTCATTTTTCTGCATATCGGCAATAGAGAGCCTAATGCATTGGTCTAACCTTCGTTCTGCCCAGTATACTTGCATCGATCTATTAACCCTCAAGTACCAATCTTTCCACCCTTTGGTGGTTTTGGGCCAAGATCGGAATGTGTCTTTCCACAAATTCATAGAGAAATTTTAGGCTCTAAAGGGGATTCTGTTAACCTCTGCATTGATCAAATCGGTTGGATCTGGGTTGCCCATTGGTCCAAGGCATTGGACGTGCGGCTGATCGGTTGGGATAACTAATTTGTTGCGCAGTTCCTAAGGTTATGGAATCCAGAAGACAGAAGAAAGGAAAAATCACCAACTGAATGAATTTGCAAAAAGATCAAAGTAAAAGGTAATGGAAGTGGAGCGAACCGCGGGGGACGTCGAAGTTGATGGCCATTGTCTTGAGGAAGGTGGAGGTACGAGCCGGAAACTTGAAGTTAGCGCCGGAGAAGGGTTCTTGTTGGTTGAGGTTGCGCGGTTGTTCATCGGAGTCGCCGCCGGAGAGAGAGAATGCCAAGGATTGGAGGCTGAAGGTAGAAAATGAGGGTTCCGGAGAAATCTATTTATAAGCCGCTCAGAATAAGGGTATTTTGGACTTATCTCTATGTCGCGCGCATATAGGTCAAGGCGGTTCAGAGGGATATGGTAACTGTTCGCGCGATAATCAGGGGATTGTACAGATGAGTTGATGACAAGTAATCATGACTTGGAGGGGATATCGATACATGATATTTTAATTCTGAAAATGGCAGCATTATCATGTTAAGATCTTGCCGATGGGTTATTGTTTCGGTATCTTAACCATAATCAAGGCAAGAGTGGTTGGCGATTGTGCGATATTTACTGAAGTGCGTGAATCAAGATTAGATTTGATTGGATTTGATAACAAATCAAGTTTTGGCTTGGAGAATGAGTTACGGTAATCGGGCAAAGGCAAGCGTTATCTGGAGTAAATTTCGGAGCATTAATGGTTTTATACTCCGAAATTGGGGGGCATGTGTTGACACCGTTTTTTGCATGTGTCAAAATAATCGGAGTGGACTAATCGGCAAGGGGAAAGTTATTGAATACTTTGATAGCCGATGAAAGCCAGTTTGTAAAGATGGTTGCCGATAGCTGGTGATGGTCGATGGAAAGGTTGATTTGGACTCGGGCGTTGCCGATGAGGTTGGAGGTGTTATTGTCGATGCCGATGAAGGGAGGCTTGAGGACTACTGCCGATGAAACATGGAGTATGCCGATGAAGGAAGGCTTGAAGACTACTGCCGATGAAACAGGGAGTATGCCGATGAAGGAAGACTTGAAGACTACTGCCGATGAAATAGGGAGTATGCCGATGGGAAGGAGGACGGTGAGATTTCCATCGTAATTGAGGCGGACAGGGAAATAGATAGGAGTTGATTTCCTTTTCTATATTTGTTAGGGTATGATTCATGTAAGAGTCACGTGTTTCCTTAGATATGGGATTGGTGTCCTAGTTGTGTTTGGTTGTGTCTCTTTAGATCAGGGTATAAATATGGAGTAAGGGGCAATGTAATAGATATATCAATCAATATCAAAACCAATTTTTACTCCTATTTGCATCTACTTACTTTTCGGCGACTTCGTCAATTTGCATATTTTTCCTTTTTTACGAGTTCTCATTGATTCGGCGAGCTGCATCGTTTCAGTGCGACCTTCGGCGATTCTCGAGTTCCGCGTGAGCACCTCTTGGCCGTGACTTCCGGGCGTATCGCTGTTGTCAGGACCAAAGTGTTCGTATCTTCATCCTTGTCGATTAGCAGGTCAAATCGACTGGCATGCTTTGGATATCGATTCGGGTATTAGCCCTTTGTGTTTGCAGATCACTTTTGCATCAACAGCTGGGGGAGGCCCCTAAGTCAAAACCACTGTACTACAGCCCATACCCTGGGGGCAGCATGCTGTGACCGATCTGACATCCTACAGAGATATTGACGACATCATAAGCACTTATCTTCCTTCGCACTCATGAGAAGGGAGGACCTGACCAGGTAGACATGAGCCACAAGGCTAAGTAGAGTACGCATCCTGGAGCTCTCACCCTTGTAAAGCCAGCCCCTTCATCTATAAAAGGGGAGGCATGTCCTCCATCAAACGGCGGGGAAAAATAGGACCGAACAATAGAACGCACTCACACACATTCAAGCAGCTACGAAGCTCTTGACCACCTTTCAATCCTTCGATCAGAGACTTGGGACCAGTCCCTCTCTCGGCAGTTTGTATCCCTTACTACAGATCGTTTACGGTGCTAATAACACAAGCAGCAACAAACTGGACGTAGGGACGTTCTGCCCGAACCAGTATAATTCCTGTGTCCTTTAGCGCACCATCCGAACCTAACGCGCATTACTATAAATTTACTTGCCGGTGCTTGTACGAAACACCAACAGTTGGCGCGCCAGGTAGGGGCTTTGCGCGTTCCAAATCAGGTCTCGGATGGCCACCCACGCAATCACCTAGGCCCCGGGCACATACGTGCGTTTCGGCGACCTGGATTTCATCATCACGCTAGGAGGAGAGCTGGCGCTGACTCATTCAGCCGCCCCCTCTCCCCCTTCCATCAACCTCAGCCGTCTCAGGCTTGAGGGCCCACCAGACAACTCCCGAGGAGTCCCGTCACCCAAGGGGGCTTCCCACGACACCACCATGTATCCGGAAAGGTCCGTATGGAGCGCCCCGACAGCGTTTCCATTCGGTCTCCGCAACGCTGCGGCGACCGCCGGCCGCCCTTGGGTGCTACGTGTGGTTCAATCACCCACGGACATCGAGTTCGTGGGGGTGATTGAGCGCGATACGGAGACCCTCTACGAGCTCCTCAACGAGAAGCCTGTATCTCTCTCCAGCTCAGATTCCAGTAGGGGGAGCCACCATCCTTCCCGAGAGTGCTACATGACGCAGACCCCCGAGGGTCACGTCGAAAGCGCCTCCAGGGAAGAGGCCACCCCTACAAACAATCCTGACGGCAGATCCGGGGAAGAGGGGACAGCCCCATCTCACCTGAGGATGGAGCAGCTAAGGGCTCGTCAGCAAGAGATCGATGAGGCCGGGCAAGGGCTCGCACGGGAATACGTGGACATCAATCGCGAGATTGAACGCCGCAAAGACGGGGGGCGCGCGCGCGCCACAGCCCGCACCGTACATCAAAGGATCCTCACCGACGATGGGGCCTTTCCTCACTTTGCCCGAGCCAGCCAGAACATCGCCGCAGCGACCGCTTTGCTGCATGGCCTTCCGGAGGCCGCGACGTCCGAGGATCGACACGCTTATCGGGAGATTCGCACGTTGCTCGAGCGTGCAGCAGCGCAGCAAGCGGAAAGTTCGTTGTCTCGACGACGCGAACCCGACACCAGCAAGCACGCGCCCTCAGTGCGTCCCACCAAGGACGCATCCGTACACCAAACACCGCCAGCCGGCGGGCAGCCCTCCGTCGTCCCTGTACATCAACGCCTCGGCCGTGGCCGCGACGTACGCAGCATCATCGACGCCCGGAGACGTGCCCACGGCGACGAGGGAGAAGCAGCGCGCCGCGGCTATCATCCCCGACGTGGAGGGCGCTACGACAGCAACGAAGACCGAAGCCCGAGCCCCGTTCTGCCCGGCCCTCAGGCCTTTGGCCGGCACATCCTCAACGCCGCGTTCCCCCTAAGGTATCGACCGCCTACGAACATTCCTAAATATTCTGGCGAAACAAATCCCGGGCTTTGGCTCGAAGACTATCGGCTTGCATGTCAGGCCGGTGGTGCGAGTGATGATAATTTTATTATTCGCAATCTCCCGCTGTTCTTGGCCGACTCGGCACGAGCATGGCTGGAGCACCTACCGTCCAATGCTATTTAGAGTTGGGCGGATCTAACTGAGATCTTCGTGGGTAATTTCCAGGGCACGTACAAACGCCCTGGAAACCCATGGGACCTCAAGAACTGCCGTCAGAAGGTCGATGAAACCCTCCGCAGGTACATCCGGCGCTTCTCTCGATAGTGCAACGAGCTCCCAAACGTCGCCGACACCGACGTGATAGGAGCCTTTCTGTCCGGAACGACCTGTGAGTCCCTGGTCCACAAGCTAGGACGCAGGGGCCCGTGAACTACCAAGGAACTTCTGGACATCGCCACCAGTCACGCCTCTGGAGAGGAGGCGTCGGAGCCATCTTTGATCGCTCCGACGGAAAGACAAGGCGGGACGAGGGCGCCAGCGAAGGCGCCTCCAACCGTCCCGCCAAAGGAAAAAGTAAGAAGCAACGGCGCGACAACTCGCTCGTGGCCGCAGCCGACCGCAAAGGTGGCCGGAAACCCGCGGAGGGCACTCCGAACCACTTCGAGAAAATGCTCGAGGGGCCATGCCCAAACCACGCCTTCCCGGCCAAGCACCTATACAAGGAATGCGGCCTTATGCGCAAATACTTGGCCGGGGGCTTGAACAAGGAGGAGCAGGGGAAGGAGCCTGTTCCCACCATTGACGACACGGAGGAGAAGGACAACGCCTTCCCAACACCGACCGGTGCCCTCATGATCTTCGGAGGATCAGCGGCCTACGACTCCAGGCGCCGCCAGAAGGTCGCACGTCGAGAGGTCTATACCGCTGGACCGGCTATGCCAGCTTATCTCCGGTGGTCGAAATCCGCCATAACCTTCGACCGGTCCGACCATCCAGATGCCATCCCACACCCGGGAAGGTATCCGCTTGTCATCGACCCGATCGTCGGTCCAAAGCGGCTCACCAAGGTACTGATGGATGGGGGCAGCGGCCTCAACATCATGTACGCCAAGACGCTCGACGAGATGGGCGTCGACCGAACGCACCTCCATCCCGTCCGAGCACCTTTCCATGGCGTCGTGCCTGGAAGGCAAGCTGCGCCACTAGGGCAGATTGACCTACCCGTCACTTTTGGGGATCGATCCAATTACCAGACTGAGACCCCCACCTTCGATGTAGTGGGATTCCCGGGGACTTTCCATGCCATTCTGGGGCGACCATGTTACGCGAAGTTTCATGGCCATGCCCAATTACACATACCTGAAGCTGAAGATGCCAGGTCCCCGTGGGATCATCACCATCGGCACCTCCTTCCAGCGCGCTTACGAGTGCGAGGTCGAATGCTGCGGACACGCATCCGCGGTCATCGCGTCCGAAGAGCTCGCCACCCTCAGGGAGGAGGTCATTGAAGGGACACCCGACGCAAAGAAGTCGTCCGGATCGTTCGAATCAGCAAAGGGTTCCAGGGACGTCCTCTTGGATCCTAGTAGCTCCGAGGGCAAAAAAGTCCGAATCGGGACCGCGCTCTCCTCCGCATAGGAAAGCACGCTCGTCGACTTCCTACACGCCAACAAGGACATCTTTGCGTGGAAACCCTCGGATATGCCGGGCATCCCGAGGGAGGTCGCCGAGCATACCCTCCAGATCCTCCCGGGCCTCCAAGCCGGTGTGAAACAACGCCTGCGCCGCTTCGACGAGGAGAAACGCAGGGCCATCGGCGAGGAGATAGCCAAACTACTGACCGCAGGATTCATTAAGGAAGTATACCACCCAGAGTGGTTAGCAAATCCTGTTCTTGTCCGAAAAAAGAGTGGGAAATGGAGAATGTGTGTTGATTATACTGGTCTCAACAAGCGTGTCCAAAGGATCCATTTCCTTTGCCCCGAATAGACCAAATAGTCGATTCCACCTCGGGGTTGCGAAACCCTCTGTTTCCTTGACGCATACTCAGGCTACCATCAGATCACGATGAAAGAGTCCGACCAGCTCGCGACATCTTTTATCACGCCCCTTCGGATCATTTTGCTACGTTTCAATGCCGTTTGGTTTGAAGAACGCTGGGGCGACGTACCAGCGCTGTATGCTTAGTTGCTTCGGAGACCTCATCGGGCGAACCGTTGAGGCCTATGTCGACGACATCGTAGTCAAATCCAAGCGGGCTGACCACCTTGTCGCCGACCTTGAACGCACCTTTGCGAAACTCAGGGCGAACGGCATCAAGCTCAATCCCGAAAAATGTGTTTTCGGAGTCCCGAGGGGCATGCTGCTCGGCTTCATCGTCTCCGAGCGTGGCATCGAAGCCAACCCAGAGAAGATATCGGCCATCACGAGGATGGGCCCGATCCAAAACATAAAGGGGGTTCAGCGGATCACAGGGTGCCTTGCCGCCCTCAGCCGATTCATTTCACGCCTCGGCGAACGAGGACTCCCCCTTTATCGACTTCTGAAGAAAACTGACCACTTCGAGTGGACAGCCGAGGCTCAGGAGGCACTTGACATGGTTTTAAACAATTTTTAACTAAGCCGCCGGTCCTAGTTCCTCCACGCGATGGAGAATCTCTCCTACTATATATATCAGCCACCACCCAGGTGGTTAGCTCCGCCTTAATAGTAGAGCGAGAGGCAAGAAGGGCACACCTTCAAGGTACAGCGCCCTATATATTTCATCAGCGAGGTGTTATCCGACACAAAACCCGCTACTCCCAGATCCAGAAAACTCCTCTACACCGTCCTCATCACCAAAAGGAAGCTACGCCACTACTTCGAGTCACACCCCGTGACAGTAGTGACGTCATTCCCCCTCGGCGAGGTCGTTCGTAGCCATGACGCTACGGGAAGAACCGCAAAGTGGGCACTCGAGCTGATGATCAAGGCATTTTCTTATGTCCCCGAACGGCGATCAAATCTCAGGCGCTGGCTGACTTCATCGCGGAGTGGACCGAGGTCCATGAGGCCACCAGCAGCCGTCGATCAAGAGTACTGGATAATGTACTTCGACGGATCGCTGATGAAGAAGGGCGCCGGAGCGGGACTATGTCTTATATCCCCCCTCGGGGTCCACATGAGGTACATGGTTCGGCTCCATTTTCCCCTCATCAAACAATACTGCAGAATACGAAGCGCTCATCAACGGCCTACGAATCGCCATCGAGCTGGGCATCCGACGCCTCGACGTCAGGGGCGACTCTCAGCTGGTCATCAACCAGGTCATGAAAGAGTCAGCCTGCCACGATACCAACATGGAGGCATACTGTCAAGAGGTCCGACGTCTGGAGGACAAATTCGATGGCCTCGAACTCAATCATATCCCCCACGCCATCAACGAAGCGGCCGCACACTCGCAAAAGCCGCATCCAGCCGAGAGCCAGTTCCAACAGGCGTCTTCGCTAGTGACCAACACAAACCCTCGGTACGCTACACACGGGGTCGGAACAAGCCGACGATGGCCCTTTCTGGCCGACCCCCAAGGCCGATCCGCCAACTGTTCCTCCTGACCTGAGGTCATGGAGCTTGAAGAAGAC